>NW_022145612.1:9072180-9254680 GCF_000002235.5 Strongylocentrotus purpuratus
TCTGGGAACTGCATTGTAAACACATCTCCAGGAAGCTATTTCGTTTGGATTTAGGAAAAATGAAGCCGATTTGTAAAGTTTTGGCGATTTTCGTCTCTACGATCGTTGTCGTATCTGGACAAAACCCTCGCGTAAATGTCACTGAAGGAAATCTGGTGGGAAAGACCGTCCAGTTCAGTGAGAACCAGTTTATCAACGTGACCAAAAATGTCGATATGTTTCTAGTAAGTCATAAAAAGATTTGTTGTTACAAATTATGAATTGTTTTGTTAATACCACAGTTCATGAGATCGGGGTAAACGAAAATATTGAGAAACAAATCCTTATTGAACATGTTAAACGGTAGTCCGATATTTGCAATCACTAAAAACATACATAATGTACGTTTACTTTTAAATTACAATATTTGCATTTACATCAAATTTTCTATTGAAAGATTTACATGTGTTTTTAAGAATGTGAATAAAAGAAATGTATGATACCAGCAACACATTAAGCTGCGTTTGCGATACTATACCCAGGTGTAGTTAATGGGCACATCGCCGTGTCATATCTTGAACGTTTTCAGCGACTTAGGGCAACTTGGCTAAAGGGAGGGTAATGGTCTTGGGCAAGTCCAAGGTATTTTGTCTCATACGTCACCAAGCACACCTATACATTCATTATATTCCACAATGGTATTAATTCAATTAGCTTTACTGTAACACCAAATATGAACTAAAATGGGAGACTTGATGTCACATTATGTCCGGAGCCCACAGATACTTGGTCACGTATATGGGACACCAAAATGACCAAATACTTTGGATTTGCCCTCGTATATACTTTTAGCGGCCTCGTTCATCCAATGAGATATGTGCTTGATATAGATTCGGCTATTATTTGTTATCTTATCAAACTACAGATCAAGAACGATCGATTACATATATCCAGTAGAGTTAAAATGAATACAGCATTAACTTATAAGTTCTAAGGCTCCCATCACCTTAAAAATCGATGAAGTTACAGGTATCTCAAATAGGTGAACATTGAAGTATATACTAACTACGAAGGCTTAAACGTGCACCAAGAAGGAGTCTTGTCTAACTCGGATATGGGTCATGGTTAAGATGAGAAGGCAAGAAGGCTAGAAGGCCCCTTGTTTAAGTCGAGAATGTAAGAAGGTGACTTGTTAAAACTCACCAAGACGTCTTGTTTAAGTCAAGAAGGCAAGGGAAAGACTTGTTAAAACTCGCCAAGCCGCCTTCTCGTTCGAAAACAAGGCACCTTGGCAAGTTTTATCAACTCACCTTCTCGCAATCTTGGCCGAACCACGGCGCCTTTGCGAGTTCAACAAGCTCCCTTCTCTCTTCACATTTCAGTTTCCGTATTCAGTAATCGCTAATGTGGTATTACCAGTTCGCCAATTCCAGATACCTTAAACTTCAGCGGTTTTTACTTCCAAGCATTAACAACAAAAAAATGGTTAATATTTCGATTTCTAATCAATTAATCAGATGAAGTTGTTTATAAGGTTTAATTGCACTTTAACAAAATATGCAAAATTGAAGAATGACTATCTAAATTTAAAGTGAGTGTCCAAAAGATCTCACATCAAACGTTGTGTTACTTGATTAAACCAGAGTATGTATTACTCTAAATCAAGATTTAATCTGCGTGTTTGTCAATATACACCCACATCTGTGATGCCGTCCTTATGATACAGGGCGTTCCATTCGCTAGTCCTCCGACGCGGTTCGCTCCTCCAGAGCCCATGACGCCTTGGGAAGGTGATCGGAATGCCACGGAGTTTTCACCAGCCTGTCAACAAGTTCCTCAACCGTTGTCCTACCCAGTTTTATCTGAAGATTGTCTGTACTTGAATGTCTACACACCCAGTCCTAAGGTAGGTTCATAGCATGATTGTTAAAGCATTAATCTTCATTACCAAGGCCCTCGAAGAGGACTTTATATAGCCGTCGGTCCCCTGGTTGCCTACTAACAAGCACACACATGCTACTATAACAATCATTTGAATGCAACCAAAGAACACAAATTAGACGAATGATCGGTCGGTTTATAAAATTTGGCAATGTAACTTTGAGGCTGTTCACACCGCAATGAGATAGCGCGGTTTATCGTAGCACCCCCTTTTTTCTAGCACGTGCTAGACCGCGCTATCTCTCGTGGACCACCCCCAAGAGTTGCTCCAGTGGTACGCCGTTTTGGCTCGCCGTGGCTCGCTGTTAGGCGGACCAAAACGACGTTGTACCTCCCACACCGCAGAGATAGCGCGGTCTAGCGCGCGCTATCTCTGCCGGTGTGAACAGCCTCTTAGTCTATTATTTACAATTCCGGCGGCTATCTGCAGTAATGAGAGTCTACATAAAGAAAGTAATATCTGAACATTAAACGATAAAATTTACATGTTATAAAACTTACGCCGATCTCTAGTTAAAGATCCAGTCTACTAGTATTCTACAACTTCAGTTTATCCAAGGACTGAAATCATGTTGAACGTTAGCCTTTAAACAAGGCCACTTGTCTGATAGACGCCGAGCGACTAAAACGAGACTAATCGCGAAAACCTCAGTGAACGCCAGTGCGAATTGCCCAGACAAGTAGCCTTTATCAATCTGGTTTTGGATTTCTTATGTTAACCTTTATTTCCGACTGGAATTCGCTTCAGAAAATGGAGCGTCCAATCAGCGAACGTATCCTCGCACGACGTCAGCATATAGTATCCATCACACACACACACACACACACAGAGTAAACTCTACGTAGTGCGAACATGGACCTACATGCCTACTATTACGTACGTGCTAAGACCACTGACCTCTACATGGAACGAATCACGAACGAAGCCAACTGGGAGATCGCCGTTCTGATTGGTCAATAAATCCAAAGTAGGCGTATTGGCATGCTAATATGTATCTATGAATAATTCATGCGGAGCAGTGAATTCACATTGCAAAAGGCCTCTTGACATTCGTCACTCGGTCGCGAGTTCACTCCGGGTATCTAGACTCATCTCGGCCGCTTAGCCAGAGTCACGAGGCCTTGTCAAAAGGCTAGTTGAACGTTGGATAGATCTTGGTCTTGGTAAACCCGACTTGAGACCGATAATTAACCAGGCGTCCGAGGGTTTAAATCTTGGTATCTTAAAGTTTATTAGGCGACCCAAACATTTGCGATAACACTAGGCCAATTTTAACAAAAGAACTAAAATATAAAGAATGAAAACAAGTAGGTGAAAATATACTACGGGCATATTCAAATGCAATCCTGAATGATTGACGATAAATCGAAGCCGATCGCATAATCATGATAACGTTGAAATACTAGATTCAAGAACACTCATAGTTTTGATTTCTGTTTCCGATATATTAATCAATGTGGTGTAATTTCTTTAGGTCATGGAATGAAACTATAGGTCAGTCATTTTCATGGATTTTCTATTCATTACTATTTTTTCTTCATTTTAGCAATCAGGGATACCTGTCATGGTATGGATACATGGAGGAGGGTTTACATCTGGTTCGGCTATGGACTACGATTTCTACGGAGTTCCATTGGTTGCTGTTGGTGATGTCATAGTAGTAACCATCAACTACCGCCTGGCGATCTTCGCTCAGTTTTCAACCGGTAGGTATACAGCCAAGAAGTCATTTAACAACAAAATCATATATTTAAAAAAAAAGCATGTTTAGAGAAAAAGAGTAGAGTTGGTCCAGTCAAAAAAAAAAAGGGGGGGGGGTGTGGCACTGGTTTAATAACATGGACACGCGTAACGTGTGAGGGTGAAGGAGTCTGGGAGCGGGTCCTGTCCACGACCATGGGTATATGGGCTGAACGACGTCATCTCTTCTCTGAAGAATAAACTTTCTATTACCAAAAAATCATTTGACTCTGACTAATTGTGTTTTACGTCCCAATTCTACAGACTTTTAATGTCATTTTGTCACTACATCTTATCTAGCAAAATTAAAAAACAAACAGAAAAACCCTTTTGTTACCTTTTAGAGAATAGTATTGTTTGTAGCGATATCTTCATGTTGTAATTTGAACTTATAACAAGTTCACTTATATTAACCTACAGTGTAACTTTATTCCTGTTTTAGAATATTACGTATTTTCTTTCAGACATGTGTCTCTGTCAGACTCGAATTAAGGCACATTTCATTTTTGTACTTTCCAATGTATAAGGTTTGCCAGAATGGGTTTTATTTGGATCCGCCGAAATGATGTGACATTCCTCAAAGCTCCGTTTGCCATCATGTAAATTCGATGCCTCTCCTCTTTGATTATTAAGAATTTAATGAACAAGTATCAATATACATATACCTCACTTAAGTAATCCAGCAATCTGATTGGTCGAAATTGCATCCATAAACTTTAACTGTTCCCGAAAATTCCCGGTAACCAGGGTTAAAAAACAGTTCAAAATCCCAATAACCATGGTTATTGGAAAAATAGGTCAGTCTCCATGGTTACCCCATAGGTTTACATGTTAAAAAATGGTCTGAGCGATCGAGGATACCGTACGTGTGCGAAGAATTGGTCGGTAATTTCAATTGAATCTCGATCGATCTTACCGACAATTTTATCTTGCATTGTTGACATGAAGACGAAAATAAACTTCCAAAAAAAACATAAAAAAACATCAGCCGATAAATCTTGATCTAAATTCGTGCCAATATGCATTGCAAAAGTAAAATAAGGGCCTGTTTAATGGAGCAGCCGCGAAGCATCCACCACGCGAAGCCGTTTCAATCCATTTTAATGTATATATAAGGAAAAAATGCAATGAATGGCAACAGAGCGCGATAGCCGAACGGTTTGAGGCGCTGATTTTGGTTACATCATCTTTTGTACGCAAGAGATCGAATCTCATCTTCGAAAAAAGTTTTTTTTTCTTTTCTTTTTTTTTTTTTTTTTTTTTTTCGGCATATAAAAGTATTAATGACTGCTTTAATATTCGAGAAATAGTTGTTTTTATACGCTCTCGGGAAGGTTACAATTGGGCTATCACCCTCGGCACGCCTCGGGTAATAGCACAATTCTAACCTTCCCTTGAGCGTATAAAAACAACTATTTCTCTCAAAGCAGTCATTACTATATTCATTTATATAGTCATTACTATATTATTATATCAAATGAGGTAAATATTTCAATTTCTTTGTTATTTTTGCATGTTTTCGCATTTCCTTTCACAAAGAGGATGAAGAATCTCCCGGGAACTATGGCATGTTGGATCAAGTTGCTGCTTTGGAATGGGTGTACAACAACATCGAAGGTACAGTATTTAACAGTCGTAATTTCCTTAGCTTGATATCAGAGATAAAATACTTAATCTTAAAGGCCTTAACTTAACATAGGAGGTCCACCAATTAACATAACAATTTTTTTTTTGCACAGTTCTTGAATTAACGTTAACCGTATAGTTCTTAACTTATTGATTTGAAAGCGTTTAACTCAGCGTCAAATGTGTAGTACAGTATACTTAACTTAACAATCTAAAAGTCTTTACGTGTATTTGATCCGCCATATTTTCCCCCAATATTTTCCAGCATTCGGTGGTGATAAAAACAGAATCACCATCTTTGGAGAAAGTTCAGGATCAGCGAGCGTTAGTTTCCATCTCGTCTCCAAACTCAGCAGACAATTTTTCAATCAAGCAATACATCAGGTTTGTAGATTATTTTGTCATTCATGATTTATGATTAAAATAGGAATTGTGTCATGTCATGTGGTTGCACGATGCCTAGATATCTATGCGATTACGATTTCAATCTCCCATTTAAGTTCGTGATCATTTCAGGCTTATCTAACCTTTCTTCTTTTTTCAACTAGAGTAAGGTATTTTTTTTATGATTCAGGAAAAGAAAACGCATCATTGAATGAAATTATACTCCTCAGCCACATGGTAATAAAGAAGCACGATAGATCGTAAGTAAAGGTATACGATTTTACCCATCAACGACCCTGATTCATTTTTTTTAAAAACATAAAATGCTAACTAAATCCCTACAGAGTGGAACAGTGTTCAGACCATGGGCTTTCAAAGATGATCCAGTCGCGGAGCTCGAGAAAGCTCAAGAACTTGGACGAGAGATGGGTTGTGAAGATAGGTCTCTTCCTCTGCTTTGGTTTCCTGCCTTCGAAATGCAAACGCCGTGGAACTGAGCACTGCAGCCGATAAAGTATTTTCACATTTTAATATTTTCAAAACTTTAAAATGTCACTTTATGAATGAAGATTTTAGCAATCTAGTTTTGTCATCTCAATTGGTAATGTCCTTGGGATACTGTTTAAAATATCTGTCTCTGGTACAGCATTGCTTCGTAGAACAATATATTTTTTTAGACAATCTTTTAAGAACTAGGCTGAATTTGTTGAGCGTTGGTAGTTTAATTTTGAGATGAGACTGTCACCCACCAGATAGAAACCTGTATATGGCTTCAATTAAAAAAAAGAAATATAGCAATTCGGAAGATCTGTAAAACTCTAAATCTCGATGTCCTTGGCAAAAGCCTTCAAATTATTTCAAGGAAATGGGTTTCTTCTTGTCTAAATGTCTGCTTATCATTTTCAAGATGTAACAATAGGACGCATTTCTCTTTTCTAATCTCGAAAATGTGCTTTTAAAGGTTTATACCTTAAAATATCGGCAAATTTCCAGAAGAAATATGACCAATCTTTGATAGGAGACCTTTGTACCAGACATTTATAGGAGACATATTTCTTATGACTAAAACTGTTTCTGTATTTATAGGTTTACGGATCGGAGTATCCGGTGACCTTGGACGGTTTCTTTTTAGACGACAGCCCAACCAATGTCTATACGATGGGAGACTTTGCTAACGTGCCAATCCTTATCGGATTCAACAAGGACGAAGGAACCCTGATCCCCTTCTTTTCCTTTCCAGCCTACGTCGCGACGTAGGCTGGAAAGGTGGAGTCGGGCTCCCGACGCGTCGGGAGCCCGACTCCACCACCAGTCAATCGCACTTACTTCGAGGGAGTGGTCAAACAGAGCTTGACTAATTACGGTAAGGACGATGAGATCGTCTACGACGCTGTGTTGCAGGAATACATCGACTGGACGATGGCCGATGATCCGGAAAGTGATTACTTTCAATCGTGGGTGAACTTCGGGACCGATTCAGACTTCGCCTCCCCATCCGACTCTGTAATGAGGAGACATGTAGAAGCCGGTGGTACCGTCTACAAATATTACATGACACATGCTCCGTCCAAGTAAGACATTTAAAGAAAAGGTTGAGTTGCGGGAAGGTAATTTGTGATTATTTCTAAATATTAAAAAAAAAACACGTATATATTAGAAGTGAAGAGTATCATAGACAACTAAATGTCCCCTGAAAAAATTAGCTTTTCAAATACTATCACATTTGTAATATGTCAAGAAGAAAACGACTGAAATGTCTAGATCAAAATTTGATGCCATCCGTCAGGCGCGCCGGAAGCAGTTTGGAATTGGGGGGGGGGGGTGACAAACGTTCCAGGGGGCTCACCTTCCAGGGGCAGTGGCGTAATGAGCAAAAGAGTTTGGAAGCCCCCGAAAGCTCAGCGTTTTTAGGCATTAAATTACAATCAGATAAGCATATTTATATACCTTATTTGTGACACTGTTAGGTCACTAATTGGCGGGGAGTCCAGGGGGCAGAGCCCCCGGAAGCTCAGGGGTTTTAGGTATTTAATTACGGTCATATGAGGATCCAGGGGCACTATTTAAGGCAATTGATGTGGTCCGGAAGCTAAGGGTTTCAGGTACTTAATTACGGTCAGATGAGCATTCAGGGGCCCACCTTAGGGCCCTTAGTGAGGGTCCAGGGGGCAGAGCCCCCGAAAGCTCAGGGTTTTTTAGGTATTTAATTACGGTCAGATGAGCATCCATCGGCCCGCCTTAGGGCCCTTGTGGGGGTCCAGGGGCAGAGTCCCCGGAAACTCGTTTTTTTTTATACGGTCATATGGGCATCCAGGGGACTGTCTTAGGGCTCTTGGTGGTGTCCGGGGGCGGAGCCCCCGTAAGCTCTAGGGTTTTAAGCATTTAATTACGGTAAGATGAGCATATTTTGATACCTCTTTTGTGACATTGGCAGGTTTCTAATTTTTCTCTCTCTCTTTCTTTCTTTTTCTCTGTAACATACTTTTTCAAAAAGTGAGGGGGGCTCGAGCCCCCGAGCCCAGCCGTTTCTTCAGGCCCTGACGTAAAGGCTTTTAAATAAGCATATTTTTGGCCCGACTGTAAATTATGGAATTTCTAATTTTCCAACAAACTCATGAAGAGGTATATGACTAAAAAAAAATAGAGAAAAAATACCGGAAAATCATGTCATTTCAGCAATATTTGTAAGTCAGTGGTATCGAATAAGAAATACCCCCCATCAGTAAGCCAGTGTTCAGGGGCTCATGTCTTCTCACCCCTATAACAAAGAAAACACACACGCTTTCCCATCCTCTCATAATATTTCCACGATATGCGCCTATCGCTATAATAACAAACCTCTATTGATAAATATAGGTGGCATGCGGAATGTATAGAAAATTGGATTCCTGTTAAATTTTATATGTGATTTAATTCCGGTTTTTATTATTGTTATGTTCTTTTGGGCTTAAAAATACAAACCATCTTTACTCCTTTACTGCATTTCTTTCTTTTTTTTGGAGGGGGGGGGGGGGGGGGGTAAAAATGCGTTTTGCCCCCCACTTTTTTGTTTGGGGGGCAAGTGCCCCCCTGCCCCCCCCCCCCCCAACTTCCGGCGCCTATGCCACCCGTCGTTGCGGTGTAATATGCACATTTGTATATTCAGTGCATGTGACATTCAGCAAGACAGAGTCAGTTTCTTATAACTCTGATGAGTCTAAAACCTCATGGTAAACAAAAGTTTTTTATGAGCTACCGAATGAACGTTTGCTAATTGCTTCTAGACAGCTTCCTTCTAAAAAAAAAACAATCGCATATTGACCAGAACTGTATTTTATCTATTACCCGACGGCTGATCAATGTATGAAGACTGGCACGATCACATGCACGGGGCTTTTAGGCTGTATGTAACTAGTTCATCCGGCCCTGCTAATCACAACCCTCACATGGTTTAGGATCGTCTGCAGTTATATTACCTTTATTTTTTTCCTCATTATTCCCTTGACTTCTTTTGCTCACTCAAAATTAGCGTCGAAAGATGATATAAAGCTTTATTATCGATATGCTATTAGGACTTTAGCATCGCATGGGTACCTCGTTATCAAGCAAATAGACCTATTCATTCAAAGTAAGCATATTTGGGTCTTTGATTTTATAACTCTAATGATCGCATACCCCTCTTTGTTTTGTTTTTTAAATATATTTTGTCATAACTATTTTATGCATTTATCTACAGGAGTTTTTTCGCTAATGGAGATCAGTCTCCAAGCACCCCTTTTCTTGGAGCGGGTCACGCAGAGGATCTGACTTTTGTTTGGGGTCATCCGTTTATTGATGAGATTTATCATATTCATGGACACAATTTGACAGATGAGGAGAACGCCCTATCCGTGAAATTCATGCAGTTTTGGACAAACTTTGCAAAGTCAGGGTAAGTTAAGAATAATCATTCCATCTAAACGGAGCTAAATTAAACCCACCGTAAAGTCTTGTATGTTCAAAATATTCTAAAAGAGGAAGTCCATTTTGCTTGAGGGTTGGATGTATATAGAACAGAAAAATGGGAGAAGCAGATCAGTGAACATTTGTGAAAATGTACATGAAAGAACCTCTAAATTGTATAAATTGGGACCACAATATAGAGCACCTTGGTTCATAGCTCACGAGTGTCCACTGATGCAAAAACCTCTCTAGTTAACACAGGACATCTATTTGACCTCCAAGATCGTCTCCCTGACTATAGCTTGCACCAGAATTCAATCTTTTAGGAAAAAGGATATTAAGTGTATAGTTGGAAGGAGGCGGTATAAAGCGTTTGCCTGTCGAACCAAAGATCGTGGATTCGAATCCAACTCCTACAGATACATGAGGTTTGCGTTATTGTTTCAAATTGACCATCCCTTGACTCATAGACGCAATCTGGGAATTAGTGGACAACGCCCGTTCTTTGGACAGAACGTTAAATGGAGGCCTCACATACATCATTATGTAGAGGATGGTAACCAAGTTTATACGTTAAGCATACCAAGAACCCACTGCATTGTTGGTATAAGAGTAGGGGAAACTCTGGTGTAGTGATCCACCTGCACATCCCCAATCAGTTATAATACAAAAAATAAAGATAATATAGCCATTATTTGTGGAATTGTATCTTTTAAATAGTCAGAAAAAAGAAGGCCTGGTATTGTATTTCATTATATTCATCCGTAGTGACCCCAGCAAGTCTAGTGTAGATGGAGAAGCAGGAGTAGGAGAGGATTCTTGGCCTTTGTACACGATCCCTGAGCTCAAACACAAGGAACTTTCCCTAGACTTGGGTGAAGGCAGAGCTGTGCTGGCAAGGCAGTGCCGTTTCTGGAACGAATACATACCCGACCTGGAGGCATTTGCAAGTAAGAATGCTTGAATTGATTGGGCATCATAAATTATATTCCGACACTTTGTTGCTCACAATTCATAAATCGCCATTTATGTAAGTGCTCATCTCACCCCAATATTTCAAGATACGTTCAGGGTTTTATTAGTCGATGGCACAACCTTAAGATCTCTGTTCAACATTAGGAATGCCTGTAGCCAGCTGGTGTGAGTCAATTCTTTGTTTATTGCTTGCAGCGAGGAGCCATTGCGGTCCTTCAACAGTATGAGGGTATTTACTTTAAATAGAATGAGAACAGATAAAGAAAACTACGTAAGTACTAACATATATACCGAACAAGAACTGTGAAATACCTGTTACCTTGGCAGAAATTATTTAATTGCTTTCTGACCTGCATTTAAATATTCTAAATATTAACCTTGGTTTTTATTTAGTGGTCTAGTAACACATTCTAAAGATTAAACACTGCTCTGACATTCCTAATATCTTGTTAAGTAGAAAGATATATCATATGCTACTACTACTTAAAATCTGTCCTTGTTTTAATCTTTAGAAACGATCGACGAAGATGAGAAAGAATGGCGAGAGAGCTACGACGACTGGAAGGATGAAATGACCGACTGGCAGAACGCATTTGAAGACTACCAGCAGCTACCAACATGCAACTAGATTAGTAGTTAGTTAAAAATATATAAACAAACAAAATCACGAACATGCGTTAATCTTCTATAAATCCATTTGATGCCGTGAATATTGTTTTTGTATAAATACCCGCAGTACAGTTTTAGTCATATTGTAAATATTTTGATAACGTATAAAGTGATGCATTTGGAAAAGATGCACAATTTTTACATATACCTATATATTTTCTCTAAATGAAATTATCAAGGAATTCTAAAACGCAAAGTTATTTCAGCGCAGAGGCAGCATAGATTCACACGATGGTGACTAACTCACTCAGAAACTATGTTGATGAAAAATACTATTCATCTATGGATCATTTTTCAACGTGAAATAAATTCTGCAGAGTCACAATTTGCTATTTGTTATATTTTTACATAGTCATTTGTATCAATTTCATCGTCGATTAACTATTAAGATCTTATCGTCAGCCCTTATTGTTCCAAATATAATGAGCAAATCTATAACGTTTACATATTTGTAAAAAGTCAGTACATTATGCATCATTATAACTGGTTATTTATTACCTTGATATAATTGACTTATGTCACTCTGAATGATAAGTTTCTGACTCCTTTGCACAAATTAATCAATCATGATACTTCATGGACTAAGTGAACTTTCTATTCAAACTTAAGCCTCCAAGACGATGCTACTTAAATGGTGAATGTCAGAATGAGCGTTTAATCAAGTCAAGCTGGTTATGTGTAAGGGATGCCATCCATTTCGACATAACGCGAAAATTAGGAAAACAAACCATTACGAAACATCTGCTCAATATTATAATGCAATATCTCTTGTTGATCAATTACTGACAAACATTGTAGCTCTTTCAAAGAACACATGCTACGATCTTTATTGATTTTTGCTGATATCATGGACAAATCTAGATATATTTATTTTTAAGGTGTGTTTTTTTAAGAGAGAATGAGAGAGAGAGAGAGATTTCGGAAAACGATAAATCCAGTGACCTTAAAGGTAAAGACCAATTCTGGTTATGCGATTGCATTGTGAAAGAAACGTTGTGAAATCGATCAGAAATGGTTGATCATGAAGCATATAAGTTTTGGTGTGTACTGCAAGGTTCTGGAATCTTTAAAATGATATGAAATTTGGCCAGTCTTGGTAAAGTTACAAGCACTGTACACAGAAAGATGTGTATGGGACTACGCGACACGTGCGCGATATCTATCCGGTCCGGATAGAATCTGATATAATAATTTAATATATAAATTTATAGGCGGTTCCCCGGGAAAAATTTGTATCATCGCGTATAAGTCAAAACATATTCTTTCACATGACTGGTAATAAGAGCTTGGGGGGGGGGGGAGGGGGACGGGTTAAACCCCTGAAACCCCCTCCCGTAGGTCACTTAACTCATCGTTTTTTTAATCGCTCATGCGTAGCCGTCTAGGCGCCATTTTGTCTGTTTTTGGTCCGTGTTATGGCCTTTCTTTCTTTCTTCGTATCTTCACAATCCTTCATGCTACAGACTTCGAATGATTTCCTATAAATAGTCCAAGAGATGTTCTTTCATATGCGGTGGCGACGAATAACCTGATTTTGAAAATGCCACCTTCATAGGCGAAATTAAAATCTGAAATTTAATTCGACAAAAATTGCTAAAATTCTTTAAAAATTGAGCCCTTAAAACCGTAAATTGCATAACTTTCATCACAGTATCTTGATTTTGTCATGGGACACACCCCGACCGAATGTCACGCTCCAAAAATCGCGCATGATATAAATAGAAGAAGAAGAAGAAGAATTCAGAACCCGAACGGAAACGAGGCATTGACGAAAAGTCGTCAATGCAACAAAGGTGAGGAAAAAGAAGAGAGAGATAGAGAGAGAGAGAGAGAGAGAGAGAGAGAAGGGCTGTGGTGTTCTCGCTTCTTTTTTTTAGATAGATGGTTATATTTGAAGGTGATGAAACTTGAACAAAGGTGAGGAAAAAAGAGGAGAGAGAAGGGCTGTGATGTTCTCCTTTTATCATACAGTGCTTCCCAGAAAAAAAACGAAACCGAGAATTATCGACGTTTTACCAAAAGTCATTTGGCGGGCGGTATCCGAATTCCAAAGAGAAAAATCACATAAAAGTTAATTTTCGTCAAAGATCAGCCATGCATCAAGTCTTTTGTCCACTTAACGGAGTTAAATCTTTTGTCAATTCTGTTTGTTGCTATGGCAGGCAGCCATTGAACACCAATTCATTTAATCAAATTATAGAAAAGCAAGCATTACTTTATACAAAACAGATCTATGTTATTCCTGGCTCATTTTTCCCGATTGAGGTGTCATATGAAAGGGCAGAAAATGAACTTTCTAGAAATGTGATTTTGTCTATGAAATTCATATACCGCCCGCCAAATGCCTTTAGGTACCCTCTCTTCAAATTGTTTTAATCACTCATGCGTGAAATATTTATCATATGAGTTCCATCAAATGAAAGAGGATCTAAGCTTTACAAATATGTGTCATTTATTAATTATAATTGTTATTAAGTTATGGTAAAACATCGATAATTAGCGCTAACGCACTGAATTGAAGGGGATTGAAGACGAATAAAGGTGAGGAAAAAGAAGAAAGAGGGAAGGGCTGTAATGCTCTCAATATTTTTTGAGAGAGGGTTATATTGAAGGGAGTAAAACGATAACAAAGGGGATGAACACGTCGTGTGCACAAGGACAGTACAAAGATCGAAGATTAACCGTCTTGCCTATCATGAAAAAATGCACTTGAACACTGTTGGTTTTGGAGCAGTAGTGATATGACAGATATTTCTTTTAATGAATAACTGTTTAATCAATCTAAAGTAAACAAAAACGAAACGAAAATATGTGAGTCATAAGATATGTGGATCATACACGCTGGGGACTGCATTATAAACACATCTCCAGGAAGCTATTTCGTTTGAATTTAGGAAAGATGAAGCCGATTTGTAAAGTTTTGGCGATTTTCGTCTCTACTGTCGTTATTGTATCTGGACAAAACCCTAGCGTAAAAGTCATTGAAGGAAATCTCGTGGGAAAGACCGTCCAATTCAGTGAGAACCAGTTTATAAACGTGACCAAAGATGTCGATATGTTCTTGGTAAGAAGTCATGGATTTTTGCATATTATACAGTGCGTCCCAGATAAAACGAAACCGAGAATTATCGATGTTTCATCATAACTTAATCACAATTATAATTGAAAAATGACACATATTTGAAAAGCTTAGATCCTCCTCTTTCACTTTTTTGATGCAACTCATAATAATGCATATTTCACGCATGAGTGACAATCAGCCGTAGACGAAAAGCATCATGCATGGCTGATTGTCAACGAAACGGAGTTTTTTGTCAATTCTGCTTTTTGCTACGGCAGGCAGCCAGTGAAAACGAATTTGTTTGCTAAAATTATGAAAATATAAGGGCTACTTTAAACAAACAGAACTTTGTCATTCCTTGCTCATTTTTCCTGATTGAGGTGTCATATGAAAGGGCAGAAACCCAACCTTTTAGAAATGTGATTTTCTCTTTGAAATTCAGATACCGCCCGCCAAACTACTTTTCGGTTTTCTCTCTTCAAATTGATTTTACTCACTCATGCATGAAATATGCATCATAATGAGTTGCATCAAATGAAAGAGGAGGATCTAAGCTTTCCAAATATGTGTCATTTGTTAAATATAAATGCGATTAAGTTATGATAAAACATCGATAATTCTCGGTTTCGTTTTTTCTGGGACGCACTGTATATTAAACTATTTTCAATACATATAGAATAGGAAAGATAATGAGTTAATAATTTAATATGGACGGATCCATGATAATATTGCGTTGGTAGAGGTGATGGCTTAAGTCCGAAAGATATCTCACGCAATACAATCATACAAAACAAAGGTTCCAAATTTTCTAATGCATGCCTTTGAGCGTGAAAAAGGTGATTTAGAAAAAATATTTAAGATGATTCAAAAAAGTCACAAATACTTGCCTTTTCATTCGGTAACCTCTATTGGAAATGCAGTTTTTATTGATTTTATCTTTTTTCTTCCAATTATAGGGTGTTCCATTCGCTAGCCCCCCAGCCCGGTTCGCTTCTCCCGAGCCCATGACGACGTGGCAGGATGATCGAAATGCGACTGAGTTTGCCCCAGTATGTCAACAGGCCCCTACTTTTCTTTACCCTACCATGTCGGAAGATTGCCTGTATTTGAATGTCTACACACCAAGTCCAAAGGTATGTTATCTCTTTAACCGTATTAGAAAGGCTATTATTACGCATGACCAATCGTTGGGATTTGAAACATGAACAAATATCTGTCACGTTATAGGAGCATTCCAGAAATAATATTATAACATGCTGAAATATAATGCCCAGCCCTGATCGGAATGAATATGATCAGATTCATGAAATGGTACATCAGTGTAGGCAATATGAGTGTATGTACAGTAACATTCATCACTGCATGCATCCCCCATGCATCCCCCATCCCCCTCTCTTCAAGAAGAGAGAATAACAAATTGTAGGGCGAGGGGAGGGCGCTAAAACTGGCCTGATTTTCATCTGATGCATTTTCATCTCATTTTGATCTCTTTCTATCGGTGTGACACCGATGAAGCAGCCACTGTGAAAAACATTGAGAAAACACCGATTAAAAGACCGATGAAAATGGTCAAAGGTCGCAGTGTACTCGCGCTTTTTCGTAACCAGCTGTGTTTGTTCCGGCAGTATGAAAGGACAGCAAGGAAAGCGGCGCACAGTGGGCCAGGGAGGAACCAAAGTGCGCCAAAACTAAGTTTGGGTGATTTATTTTTTTTCAATTTTTTTCTTGCCCAGTTGAAAGGTAATACATAGAAGAATACCTCAGTGAAATATTTAATTCGGGTATGCACATTAAGGGTATAAATTTACTACTTCAAACAGCAAAATCCTACATATTCACAGTTTTAGTGCAAAAGTGACTTATTTTATAAATCTTTCAATTCAACATGAATTTTTTAAGTTATTGATATGGAATTGCTCTCACATATTCCTGATAGTTCATTTCGTTGAATGAATGGGTTAAAATTAATAGAAACACAATCTTCATGATATATTATTGTGTAATTCACTGAAAAATGGGCTAATTATCCGTGTTTTTTATAAATCCAGAAGAAATGTTTAGATCTCTGCGGTGTACCGCTTAAATTTTAATATCACCATTTTCTCTGATGTCTAATCTTTAAGTTGATACCAAATTTGGCTGCCCGATCTTGCCCGTTATTATGTTAGAGCCGATTTCCCTTGCCACATTGCCCCGAAAAATGTGGGTTTTTGGGGTCCGCGGCTGAATCATGAAGGATTCGTGGTCATAAATAGAGGGGGCGCGCGACACTTGTCTTGTTCTGACACCGCGGACCAAAATAAACACATTTTTCGGGGCAATGTTGCAAGGAAAACTGCTCTAACATAATAACGGGTAGAATCGGGCAGCCAAATCTGGTATCAACTTAAAGCTTATTAGACATCAGAGAAAATGTTGGTAATAAAATTTAAGCGAAAATCCCTGGAAATCCAAATATTTCCTCTGGATTTATAAAAAATAAATCCCCAAACATGAGTTTTGGCGCACTTTGGTTCCTCCCTGGCCCATTGTGCGGCGGTTTCACCTTTGTTTACCAATGGAAAATTTAATCTGTATTTTCATCGGTATGACTCCGATAGAAGCACTATGAAAGGGGTATTAGACACACACAGTTATACACTGAGAAAATCTCTGGAGGGCCGACAGAAACTTCCACCCTCCTCTTTCTGACAAACCTGGTTCCGCCCCTGTCAATAATGATGATGTAGCAAAAACAATGGATTGGTTATTCTGTTCTTTACTATAGCCATCTGGGACACCTGTCATGGTATGGATACATGGAGGAGGGTTTTCTACTGGTACGGCTATGGCATATGATTACTACGGAGTTCCATTGGTTGCTGTTGGTGATGTCATAGTAGTAACCATCAACTACCGCCTAGCGATTTTCGCTCAGTTTTCAACCGGTAGGTATACATGAAGTCTTATAACAATACCATTATATATTTTTTACATATATTCATTTAGAAAAAAAAAGTAGAGATAGTCCAGTCAAAGAGGGGGGGGGGGCTGGTTTAATAGCATGGACACGCGTAACGTGTGAGGGTGAAGGAGTCTGGGAGGGGTCCTGTCCATGCCCATGGGTATATGGGCTGAATGACGTCATCTTTTCTCTGAAAAACGAACTTTCCATACAAAAAAGACCGTCCTGTTGCCTTTTATCGAACTGCTATGGAAAGTAAAGAGAATAGCATTGTTTGTAATTGTAGCGATATATCTTCTGTTACTTTATTTCCGTTGTATAATATAAAATATTTTCTTTCAAACAGGTGTCTTTTCCATAGTCGAATTAGGGCACATTTTATTCTTTGGATCCGCCGAAATGATGCGACATTCATCAAAGCTCCGATTGCCTCTTAAAGGCCATTGTGTAAATACAGTGCTTCTCTTTTATTCTTAAAAATTTAATGAACAATTATCAATGTACATTATCATATTAATTGAGGTAAATGTTTCAACTTTTTTCATATTTAGTTTTTAATGTTTGCACATTTCTTTTCACAAAGAGGATGAAGCATCTCCCGGGAACTATGGCATGTTGGATCAAGTTGCTGCTTTGGAATGGGTGTACAACAACATCGAAGGTACAGTACTTAACAATCGTAATGTCATCGGCTTGACATCAGAGATACAGAACTTAATCTTAAAGGCCTTAACTTAAAGATACTATGTCCCTTTGCAGCCAACCTCAAATTCTGTAGAACTTTGCAGGAATTATGAATATGTCATGTATGTCCTATCTGTGAAATTTAAACGTTAGCAGTGTCCTCATATTCAAATTATGCAAGGAAACCCGTTTACTAGCTAGACTTCACTGTCAGACTCTATTGAGTGACTGACTGGCTTTTTTTCTTCTTTGGTAATAACATACATGAAAAGAGTTGTAAAGGGTGCATGAGCATTTGTCTACGTCAATAACCCACTTCTTGTGATGGCCAAGATTAAACTGATTTAATCTTTGCGCAGCATATAACGTATGACCATTCGGTACAATTGTCTGAAAATCAAGACTATTACTTTTGGGCTCTATAGCCCTAAAGTCAATTTGACAACTAAAAGTCGTTATTTTCCCACTTGAAGACATTTTCAAGCCCCACCTTTTTTAGGGAAGTTCTAAATTAGTATTATCTTTCAAATGCAGTTGGAATTTAACTTTTTCATTTTTTGGGCCTGCAAATGGGACATAGTACCTTTAACATGGGAGGTCCAATACTTGACATAACAGTCTTACAGTTCTTGAATTAACGTCAACGGTATAGTTCTTTATTGGTTATTTTGAAAGCGTTAAACGCAACATCGAATGTGCAGTACTTAACTTAACAATCTGAAAGTCTTTACGTGAATTTGATCCGCCATATTTTCCCCAAATATTTTCCAGCATTCGGTGGTGATAAGAACAGAATCACCATCTTTGGAGAAAGTGCAGGATCAGCGAGCGTTAGTTTCCATCTTGTCTCCACACTCAGCAGACAATTTTTCAATCAAGCAATATATCAGGTTTGTAGATTATGCCATTTCATAATTTATGATTAAAATAGGAATTGTGTCATGTCATGTTGTTGACGATGCCTAGATATCTATACGATTACGATTTCAATCTCCCATTAAGTGCGTGGTCATGTCAGGCTTATATAACCTTAATGTGTATTTTCCAACGAGCGTAAAGTATTTATTTTATGATTTAGAAAGAGAACCTATCGTTGAATGAAATTATTCTCGTCAGTCACATGGTAACTCTATGCTCTAAAGGAGCACGATAGATCGTAAGTAAATAACAAATATTTTACCCATCAACGACCCTGATTAATTGTTTAAAAAATAATAGCATTCTGACAAAATCCCTACAGAGTGGAACTGTGTTCAGTCCATGGGCTTTCAAAGATGATCCAGTCGCGGAGCTCGAGAAAGCTCAAGAACTTGGACGAGAGATGGGTTGTGAAGATACGGTCTCTTCCTCTGCTTTGGTTTCCTGCCTTCGGGATGCAAACGCCGTGGAACTGAGCACTGCAGCCGATAAAGTAATTTCACATTTCAATGATTTCACAACTTTCAAATGTCATTTTATGAATGAAGATTTTAGCAATCTATTTTTGACATTCTCAATCGGTAATTTCCTTGGTATACTGTTTAAACTATCTGTCACTGGTACAGCATTGCTTTGTAGAACAATATATTTTGTTAAGACAATCCTTCTTAGAACTAGGTTGAATTTGTTGAGCGTTGGTATTTTGATATTGAGATGAAACTGTCACCCAGCAGAAAGATCTGTATGTGGTGTCAATTTAAAAAAAAACTCGAAACATCTGTTTAATTCTAAATCTCGATGACCTTGGCTTTAGCCTTAATATTTTGTTCAAGGAAATGTGTTTCTTCCTGTCTCAATGTCTGCTTATCATTTGTAAGATGTAACAGGGCGCTTTTCTCTTTTCTTATCTCGAAAATGTGCTTTTATAGGTTTATACCTTAAAGTATCGGGTGACCTTGGACGGCAAATTTCCAGAAGAAACATGACCCATCTTTAATAGGAGACCTTTGTACCGGACATTTTTAGGAGACACATTTTTTTATGAGTGAAACTGTTTCTGTCTTTATAGGTTTATGGATCGCAGTATCCGGTGACCTTGGACGGTTCCTTTTTAGTCGACAGCCCAACCAATGTCTATACGATGGGAGACTTTGCTAACGTACCCATTCTTATCGGATTCAACAAGGACGAAGGAACCCTGAACCCGTTCTTTTTCCTTCCAGCCTACATCGGGAGCCCGACTCCACCACCAGTCAATCGCACTTACTTTGAGGGAGTGGTCAGACAAATCTTGACTAATTACGGTAAGGACGATGAGATCGTCTACGACGCTGTGTTGCAGGAATACATCGACTGGACGATGGCCGATGATCCGGAAAGTGATTACTTCCAATCGTGGGTGAACTTCGGGACCGATTCAGACTTCGCCTGTCCATCCGACTTTGTAATGAGAAGACACGTAGAAGCCGGTGGTAACGTCTACAAATATTACATGACACATGCTCCGTCCAAGTAAGATATTTTACCAAGCGCTTCTGGATCACTATAAAACTATTTTGTCAACATACAAATGGAATAGTAATTTACAGATTTTGGTGTCTCAATTACCAGTCCGATTTAAAGAGAAGCATTAGTTTAGGGAAGGTAGTTTGTGATTATTTCCTATTATCTAAAAAAAAAAAAGTATTTATTAGTAGTGAAGAGTATCATAAACAAATGTTCCCTGAAAAAGTTAGCTCTTCAAATACTATCATATTTTAAATATATGTCAAGAAAAAAGCGACTGAAATGTCTAGATCACACTTTGATGCCACCCGTTTTTGTTGTGTCATATGCACATTTGTGTATGCAGTGCATGTAAGAGTCAGTTTCTTATAACTTTGATGAGTTCAAAACCTCATGGTAAACAAAAGTTTGTTTGTGCACGAATGAACGTTTGCTAATTGCTTCTAGACAGTTTCTTTCTCAAAGACAATCGCATATTAACCAGAACTTTAATCTTTAACCAGACGGCTGATCATTGTATGAAGACTGACCCGATCACACGGAGCTTTCAGGCTGTATTTAACCAGTTCATCCCCCTGTTCATAACAACTCTTAAAGCCACACTGTACGACTTGTAGCTACTTGCTCCCTCTATATAGAAAACTATGCCTAATCGGTGACCATTGGTCTCCCATGATCATCTTTTTCTTATGTTAATTGAGAGCTGAGTTGATGAGATAACCACCTGTCCCGTGACCTTACAGGGTCGTCTAATCTCTCCTATAAACTAGTACAGATGAGCTTTAAATGGTTTAGGAACGTTTGCAGTTGTATTACATTTTTAGCGTACTTCCCTTGACTTCTTTTGTTTTTACTCAAACGTCGAAACGAAAGATGACATAAAGCTATATTATCGATGATAGGCTATTAACACTTCAGCATCGCATGGGTGCATCGATATCAAGCAAATGGGCTTATTCACTTCGACGTGAAAGTAGGCATTTTTGTGTCATTGATACTAATGACCGCATACCCCTCTTTGTTCTGTTTAATATATTTGTTTCATTACTATGTTATGCATTTATCTACAGGAGTGTTTTCGCTTATGGATATCAGTTTCCAAGCACTCCATGGCTAGGAGCGGGTCACGCAGAGGATCTAACTTTTGTTTGGGGTCAGCCGTTTATTGATGAGATTTATCATATTCATGGACACAATTTGACGGATGAGGAGAACGCCCTCTCCGTGAAATTCATGCAGTTCTGGACGAACTTTGCCAAGTCAGGGTAAGTTTAGAATAATCATTCCATCTAAACGGAGCTAAAGTAAACCCACCGTAAAGTCTTGTATGTTCAAAATATTCTAAAGGAGGAAATCCATTTTGCTTTAGGGTTGGATGTATATAGACGAGAAAAATGGGACAAGCAGATCAGTGATCATTTAAGAAAATGTACATGAAAGAACCTCCATGTTGGTAGGTGCTCTAAATTGTATAAACTTGGGCCACAATATAGAGCACTTTGGTTCATAGCTCACGAGTGTCTACTGATGCAAAAACCTCTCTCGTTAACAGAGGACATCTATTTGACCTCCAAGATCGTCTCCATGACAAGCTTGCACCAGAATGCGATATTTTTCGGAAAACGTTTATTAAGTGTATAGTTGAAAGGAGGCGGTGAAGCATTTGCCTGTCGAACCAAAGATCGTGGATTCGAATCCGACTCCGACAGATACATGGGGTTTGCGTTATGTGTTAAGGTGACCATCCCTTGACTCATAGACGCAATCTGGCAATTAGTGGAAAACGCCCGTTCTTTGGACAGGACGTTAAATGGAGGCCTCATATACATAATTCTGTAGAGGAGGGTAACCAAGTTTGTACGTTAAGCATACCAAGAACCCACTGCATTGTTGGTATGAGACTAGGGGAAACTCTGGTGTAGTGGTCCACCTGCACATCCCCTATCAGTTATAATACAAAAAATAAAGATAATATAGCCATTATTTGTGGAATTGAATTTTTATAATAGTCAGGAAAAGAAGGCCTGGTATTGTATTTCCTTTTGTTTATCCTTAGTGACCCCAGCAAGTCTAGTGTTGATGGAGAAGCAGGAGTAGGAGAGGATTCTTGGCCTTTGTACACAATCCCTGAGCTCAAACACAAGGAACTTTCCCTAGACTTGGGTGAAGGCAGAGCTGTGCTGGCAAGGCAGTGCCGTTTCTGGAACGAATACATACCCGACCTGGAGGCATTTGCAAGTAAGAAGGCTTGAATTGATTGGGCATCATGAAATATATTCCGACACTTTGCTGCTGACAATTTATAAATCGCCATTTATGTCAGTGCTCCTCTCACCCCAACATTTCAAAATTCGTTCATGGTTTTATTAGTCGATGGCACTACCTATAGGTCTCAGCTCAACATTAGGAATGCCTGTAGCCAGCTAGTGTCAGTCTGTTTGAGGATATTTACAGTAAATGGAATGAGAAGAGAGAAACAAAACTCTGTAAGTACTAACAAATATACCGAAGAAGAACTGTGAAACACCTGTCACCTTGGCAGCAATTATTGAATTGCTTTCTGCCCTGCATTTAATATTCTAAATATTAACATTGGTTTTTATTGAGTGGTCTGCTAACACGAATTACATACTAAAGATTAAACGCTGCTGTGACATTCCACATATCTTGATAAGTAGATATATATATATCATATGCTATTATAACTTAAAATTTGTCCTTGTTCTATATCTTTAGAAACGATTGACGAAGATGAACAAGAATGGCGAGAAAGCTACGACGACTGGAAGGATGAAATGACCGACTGGCAGAAGGCCTTTGAAGACTACCAGCAGCTACCAACATGCAACTAGATTAGTAGATAGATAATAGCATTCACCAAAGCTGTCTGCTCCTTTACAATTCAAAAATATACAATCTGTTAATATTTCGGTGTAGAATATTTCTTTTAATCACATATTTACGTCCTGATGAAGGATATTGATACATCATAAACAGTTTAAAACTGTTAAAAAAAATAAACAAACATAATCACGAACATGCGTTAATATTCTATAAATCCATTTGATGCCGTAAATATTGTTTTCGTATACCCGCTGTTTTAGTGATTCTAGTGTGTTCAGCGTGGAAATGCTAAATACATAGTTTAAATTCACATAAGAAGTTATGGATATCGGATCAGTATAAATGGCTAACTTTAAAAAAGCAGGAATCATAATATTTTATCGCAAATTATGCAGACATCGATGATAATAAATATTTTGTTGGATTCGATTTTGTATTATTCTTTAATAAATTTAGAAACATTGGTATTTAAGCGCATTACAAATATAATGTATTATTATTATTATTAATTATTATTATTATTATCATTATTATTATTATCATTATTATTATAATTATTATTATTATTATTATTATTATTATTATTATTATTATTATTATTATTATTATTATTATTATTATTATTATTATTATTATTATTATTATCAATATTATTATTATTATTCTCAAGTGCGAGTTTTTATCTTGTGTAATCAATAATGATTCATAATAATTACTCATATATTGAAAAAATATTGTTAATGTAAAGTGATGCATTTTAAAAATTACAAATATTTACATACCTTTATATTTTTTCTAAATAAAATTGTCAAGGAATTAACAATCACAAAGTGACTTCAAGCGCCGAGGCAGTAGATAGACATGATTTCCCAGCGTTACGACGGTGATTAACATACTCAGAAATCATGCCGATGAAAAATAGCTGTTTGAGTATAATGTATCTTTTTTCAACCAGACGTGAAATAAATTCTGCAGAGTTACAATTTGCATTTTGTTCGCCCTTTACATATTCATCTGTATCGGTCATCGTCAATGAACTATTAAGATCTTATCGTCAGCCCTTATTGTTCCAAATATAATGAGCAAATCTATAATGTTTTCATATTTTTTAAAAGTCAGTGCAATATGTATCATTATAAATGGTTATTTATTACCTTGAGATAGTTGACTTATCTATGTCACTCTCAATGATAAGTTTCTGACTCCTTTGCACAAATCAATCATGATACTTCATGGACTAAGTGAACATTCTATTCAAACTGAGGCCTCCAAGACGACGCTACCTAAAATGGTGTATTTTAGAATGGGCGGTTAATCAAGTCAAGCTGGTGTGTAAGGAATGGCCCTTCCACTTTGAGATACCGCGGATATTAGCCATCAAGAAACGCCTGCTCAATATATAATGAAATATCTCTTGTTGAGCAATTACTAACAAACATTTTAGCTTTTTTTAAAGTAAACATGCTACGATCTTTATTGATTTTTACTGATATCAGGGACACATCTATAGATATATTTATTTTTAAGGTATTGTAAGAGAGAGAGAGAGAGAAAGAGAGAGAGATGGGGGCAGAGGGGGAAGAGCAAGGGAATATATAACGATACAAAGAAGAGAGAGAGAGAGAGAAAGAGAAAGAGAGAGAGAGAGGGAGAGAGAGAGAAAGAGGGAGGGTAAGGGAATGGGGGGGGGGGGGGGACAAAAACTAAAATAAAAACAGAAAAATACACAATAAGTATGGCCGACTGGGGATTGCAAACAAAACACTTGGGCAACTCGGCAAACAACAAACACCAGTGATTACATAATTGGCAAAGCAAGCAAACCATGATCAAATATCAGCTGAAGAAAAGCATTCGCCGCTGTTCTTAAACATGAGCACTCTGCATGACGACGCATTTCTATAACATTTACAAATCGGATACTAATCTAGTTCAACACAACGCCAGGGGTTAAAATTGTTTAAGATTTAGACTTCTTTCAGTATTTATTAAACTCGTCATCAGACCGAACTTTAATCCAGCATCGGTTTCAACCTTGGGTAGAATACGGATCCAAATGTTTGTCTTTTTTCAATGAATAGCCACCATTAACCAGTAAAGTGACATAAGGATGCTCGATTAAAACACTGGGACTTGAAAACATACCCATCGAACGTTATTCACACCGAAGGCACTGAAAATATCTTTAGGAAGCGTTCGACTTTTGTTTCAAGAAAGATGAAGCTGCTTTCTATCTTCTTGGCAATTTTCGTCTCTACGATCGTTGTCGTATCTGGACAAAACCCTCGCGTAAATGTCACTGAAGGAAATCTCGTGGGAAAGACCGTCCAGTTTAGTGAGAACCAGTTTATAAACGTGACCAAAAATGTCGATATGTTTCTGGTAAGTCATCACAAAGATGTGTTTTTACAAATTATAAATTGGTTCGTTAATACCACATTTCATGAGATCGGGGTAAACGAAAATATTGAGGACCAGATCCTTATTGAACATGTTAAACGGTAGTCCGATATTTGTAATCACTGAAGACATACATGAGAATTTCATAATGAAAGTTTACTTTTTAAATATACAATATTTGTATTTGATACATCAAATGTTCTACTGAACGATTTACTGTGTTAGAAAGAATGTGAATTGAAGACATGTATGATACCGGCACTACTATGCTTTTATAGTAAGACACTAAAGCTGATTTGCCACACTCCAACTAGGTGTAGTTAATGGAGGGTAATGGTCTTGGGCAAGTCCAAGGTATTTGTATCATACGTTACCAAGCACATCTATAAAATTCAGTATATATTTCATAATGGTATTAATTCAATTAGCTTTACCCCCTTCATATACACGGATTTTTCTTACGAGTCCTTACGGATCGCACAAATTTACGGATATTTCACGGATCCTTACGACTTGATCACTCTTATGATCGATTTAAGAGTTGTTACGAGTTTTTACGAGCTTTTCACGGTTTATTACAGATTATTACGATGTATTTACGGCAGAATTCCACGATTTGTTACAAGTTGTCACGGATAACTACTAGTAACTATCGTGTTAGTAAAGACCTGTTTACGTGCTGTTACGAATAGTTACGAGTTAGTTATGAGTATTTAAGAGTCCTTACGATTTTTAGCCAACAAATTACAACAGAAAAACAAATGTTCGAATTTGAAGCTTTTATACCTTTTCACAAATCGTTGAAAATACGTAAGAATACATAAAGAATACGTATATATTCGTAAAGTACTCGTATAACTACTCGTAAAGTGCTCGTAATAACGTGTAACAATCCATAAAGCCATCGTAACACGGCCAGAATGAAATCGTAAAAAACACTTAAGCACTCGTAATAATCCGTCAATAATTCGTTAAAAAAAAAAAAAAAAAAAAAAAAAATATATCGTTTTTTTTTTGTCAAGAGTAATTTACGGATGGTTACGTTTTGTTGCGAGCGGTTTACGATACTTACGGATTGTTACAAGCTATTAACGTGCTTTTTACTGAAGAAAAAAAAAATCCGTAGACAATCGTTAGAAGATTTTTGAAGGGGGTATGTGAAGGGGTATTAACGGATCACACCAAATATGAACTAAAATGAGAGATTTGATGTCACTTTATATTCGGAACCCAATGATACTTGGTCACGCAGGGGGGGGGGGGGGGGGGGTCGAATCCCCCTCAATTGAACGAAATGTCGGTCGACCAAATTTTCGGGATAAAACAAAAATGTGCTCAAATTTTAAAATCATCCCCTCGAAAAAAATCCTGCGTACCCCCCTGTGGTCACGTATATGGGACACCAAAATGACCAAATACTTTTGATTTGCCCTCGTATATACTATGTGCTCGATATATATTCGGCTATTATTTGTTATATCAAACTACAGATCAAGAATGATCGATTGCTTAGCCAGTACATTTAAAATCGAATGCAGCATTAACGTCTAAGTTCTAAGGCTCCTATCAACTTAGAAATTGCTGAAGTTACAGGTTTCTCAAATAGGTGAACATTGAAGCATACTAACTACAGAGGCTAAAACGTGCATCAAGAAGGAGACTTGTTTACTCGGATATGGGCCATGGTTAAGATGAGAAAGCAAGAAGGCTAGAAGGAATGTAAGAAGGCGACTTGTTAAAAGGCTCGCTAAGACGATTTGTTTAGGTCAAGAAGGCAAGAAGAAGACTTCTTAAACTCGCCAAGCCGCCTTGTTTAGGTCGGGAAGGCGAAATGGTGACTTGTTAAACTCGCCAAGCCGCCTTGTTTAGGTCGGGAAGGCAAGGAGAAGACTTGTTAAACTCGCCAAGCCGCCTTGTTTAGGTCGGGAAGGCAAGAAGAAGATTTCTTAAACTCGCCAAGCCGCCTTGTTTAGGTCGGGAAGGCAAAAAGAAGACTTCTTAAACTCGTCAAGCCGCCTTGTTTAGGTCAAGAAGGCAAGAAGGAGACTTTTTAAACTCGTCAAGCCGCCTTGTTTAGGTTGGGAAGGTGAGAAGAATCCTTCTTAAACTCGCCAAGCCGCCTTGTTTAGGTCGGGAAGGCAAGGAGAAGACTTGTTAAACTCGCCAAGCCGCCTTGTTTAGGTCGGGAAGGCAAGAAGAAGATTTCTTAAACTCGCCAAGCCGCCTTGTTTAAGTCGGGAAGGCAAGAAGAAGACTTCTTAAACTCGTCAAGCCGCCTTGTTTAGGTCAAGAAGGCAAGAAGGAGACTTCTTAAACTCGTCAAGCCGCCTTGTTTCGGTCAGGAAGGCAAGAAGAAGACTTCTTAAACTCGCCAAGCCGCCTTGTTTAGGTCAAGAAGGCAAGAAGGAGACTTCTTAAACTCGTCAAGCCGCCTTGTTTAGGTCGGGAAGGCAAGAAGAAGACTTCTTAAACTCGCCAAGCCGCCTTGTTTCGGTCGGGAAGACAAGAAGAAGACTTCTTAAACTCGCCAAGCCGCCTTGTTTAGGTCGGGAAGGCGACTTGTTAAAACTCTCCAATGCGCCTTCTCGTTCGAAAACAAGGCGCCTTGGCGAGTTTTATGAACTCGCCTTCTCGCAATCTTTGCTTAACCATGGCGCCTTGTTTAGGTCGGGAAGGCGAAATGGTGACTTGTTAAACTCGCCAAGCCGCCTTGTTTAGGTCGGGAAGGCAAGAAGAAAACTTGTTAAACTCGCCAAGCCGCCTTGTTTAGGTCGGGAAGGCGAAATGGTGACTTTTTAAACTCGCCAAGCCGCCTTGTTTAGGTCGGGAAGGCAAGAAGAAGACTTGTTAAACTCGCCAAGCCGCCTTAATTGTTTAGGTCGGGAAGGCAAGAAGAAGATTTCTTAAACTCACCAAGCCGCCTTGTTTAAGTCGGGAAGGCAAGAAGAAGACTTCTTAAACTCGCCAAGCCGCCTTGTTTAGGTCAAGAAGGCAAGAAGGAGACTTCTTAAACTCGTCAAGCCGCCTTGTTTCGGTCGGGAAGACAAGAAGAAGACTTCTTAAACTCGCCAAGCCGCCTTGTTTAGGTCGGGAAAGCAAGAAGAAGACTTCTTAAACTCGCCAAGCCGCCTTGTTTCGGTCGGGAAGACAAGAAGAAGACTTGTTAAACTCGCCAAGCCGCCTTGTTTCGGTCGGGAAGACAAGAAGAAGACTTCTTAAACTCGCCAAGCCGCCTTGTTTAGGTCGGGAAGGCGACTTGTTAAAACTCTCCAATGCGCCTTCTCGTTCGAAAACAAGGCGCCTTGGCGAGTTTTATGAACTCGCCTTCTCGCAATCTTTGCTTAACCATGGCGCCTTGTTTAGGTCGGGAAGGCGAAATGGTGACTTGTTAAACTCGCCAAGCCGCCTTGTTTAGGTCGGGAAGGCAAGAAGAAAACTTGTTAAACTCGCCAAGCCGCCTTGTTTAGGTCGGGAAGGCGAAATGGTGACTTTTTAAACTCGCCAAGCCGCCTTGTTTAGGTCGGGAAGGCAAGAAGAAGACTTGTTAAACTCGCCAAGCCGCCTTAATTGTTTAGGTCGGGAAGGCAAGAAGAAGATTTCTTAAACTCACCAAGCCGCCTTGTTTAAGTCGGGAAGGCAAGAAGAAGACTTCTTAAACTCGCCAAGCCGCCTTGTTTAGGTCAAGAAGGCAAGAAGGAGACTTCTTAAACTCGTCAAGCCGCCTTGTTTCGGTCGGGAAGACAAGAAGAAGACTTCTTAAACTCGCCAAGCCGCCTTGTTTAGGTCGGGAAAGCAAGAAGAAGACTTCTTAAACTCGCCAAGCCGCCTTGTTTCGGTCGGGAAGACAAGAAGAAGACTTGTTAAACTCGCCAAGCCGCCTTGTTTAGGTCGGGAAGGCGAAATGGTGATTTCTTAAACTCGCCAAGCCGCCTTGTTTAAGTCGGGAAGGCAAGAAGGAGACTTCTTAAACTCGTCAAGCCGCCTTGTTTAGGTCGGGAAGGCGAAATGGCGAAAAGTATTAACAAAACAGTTATTATTTCGATTTCTAATCAATTAATCAGTTGAAGTTGTTTTTAAGGTTGAATTGCACATTAACAAAATATGCAAAATTAAAGAATGACTATTTAAATTTAATATGAGTGTCCAAAACAATATCACAAATAACGTTATGTAACATGATTAAACCAGAGTATACTCTAAATCAAGATTTAATCTGCGTGTTTGTCAATATACACCCACATCTGTAATGCTGTCCTATTGATACAGGGCGTTCCATTCGCTAATCCGCCGACGCGGTTCGCTCCTCCAGAGCCTATGACGCCTTGGGAAGGTGATCGGAATGCCACGGAGTTTTCACCAGCCTGTCAACAAGTTCCTCAACCTTTGTACTACCCCGTTATATCTGAAGATTGCCTGTACTTGAATGTCTACACACCCAGTCCAAAGGTAGGTTCATAGCACGATTGGCCCTCGAAAAGGACTTTATACAGCCGCCGGTCCCCTGGTTGCCTAGTTACAAGCACACACATGCTTCTATATCAATCATGTAAATGCAACCCAAAAACATCAATTAGAAGAAAAGAAATCATCCAGAATGACGAATAATCGGTCGGTTTGCAAAATTTGGCAATGTGATTTAGTCTTTTGTCTACATAAAGAAAATAATATCTGAATATTATAGGATAATATTTACATGTAATAAAAATGACGATAATCTCTAGTTAAAGATCCAATAAACTCGTATCCTACAACTTCAGTTCAACCGAGGACTGACATCATGTTGAACGGTGGATAGATCTTGGTCTCGCTCTCTTTGGTAAACCCGACTTGAGACCGAAATTTAACCAGTGGTCGGGTTTAAATCTTAGTACCTTAAAGTTAAAGCAACCCAAGCATTTGAGATAGCACTAGGCCAATTCTAACAAAAGAACTAAAATATAAAGAATGAAAACAAGTAGGTAAAAATATACTACGGGCATATTCAAATGCAATCCTGATTGATTGACGATAGATTGTGTCGAAGCCGATCGCATAATCATGATAACGTTGAAATACTAGATTCAAGAACACTCATAGTTTGGCTTTCTGTTTCCGATATATCAAGCAATGTTGTGTAATTTCTTTAGGTCATGGAATGAAACTATAGGTCAGTCATTTTCATGGATTTTCGATTCATTTCTATTTTTTCTTCATTTTAGCCATCAGGGATACCTGTCATGGTATGGATACATGGAGGAGGGTTTTCAATTGGTTCGGCTATGGCATATGATTACTACGGAGTTCCATTGGTTGCTGTTGGTGATGTCATAGTAGTAACCATCAACTACCGCCTAGCGATTTTCGCTCAGTTTTCAACCGGTAGGTATACATGAAGTCATATAACAACAAAATCATATATCTTTTAAAACATGTTTAGATAAACAGAGCAGAGGTAGTTGAGTCGTAGAGGGGGGGGGGGGGGAGGGGCTACTGGTTTAATAGCATGGACACGCGTAACGTGTGAGGGTGAACTTGAGGAGTCTGAGAGCGGGTCCTGTCCATGGGTAAAATAGGCTGAACGACGTCATCTCTTCTCTGAAAAATGAACTTTCTATTTAACAAAGAAATCATTTCACTCTCACTAACTGTGTTTTACGTCCCAATTCTACAGAATTTTAACGTCATTTTGTCACTTCATCTTTTCTGGAAAAATTAAAAACAAACGATACAAAAAAGACCCTCCTGTTGCCTTTTCGGAATTGCTATGGAAAGTAAAGAGAATAGTATTAATGCTAAATATATTACTCATTGCGGATATATAGTATTGAAATATCACCTGACGAAGTGTTGCAGCGGCGCACGAAATGTCGTGATCTCTTGATCCCTTGTTGGAGCTACGGTCACAAATGTTCGTAGGAACGATTTGTTCGTACGAATCTCCCTGTTCCTACGAATTTCAGAGTTCGTAGAGATTCGTAGATGGGGGCATAGTTTCTTACGTCTTTCTTACGGAGTTCGTACGAACGCCGTTTAATTCGCAAGAACAACTCAAGACCTTCTTGAGAAACGAAGTGATTTTCGGTTATACAATGGCCCTAGAATTCGTAGGTTTTTCGGAAGAACGCCTTGAGTTCTTCTTACGTCAGACTTTCGCCAATCTTACGAGTCTTTGTTCTCCCAAGGTGGTCTTACGTGTAACTCATGACATTCACAAGTCATTCGTAAGAAGATCTTACGATTTTTTAAAAATATTTGGCCGGGTTGCAAAAAAGGCGCTGCCGTATACTGTCAAAAATTCTATCACCACCACTCTTACACGGTCCAGGGCCTGAGCCCCAGCAAGGAGTCAAGGGGCTGAGCCCCCTGAAGCTCATGGTTTTTAGGCATTACATTACTGTCAGATAAGCATATTTAAATAAGCTTTAGATGAGCTTATTTGTGACACTGGCATGTCACTAATTGGAGGGGAGTCCAGGGGGCAGAGCCCCTGGAAGCTCAGAGGTTTTTAGATATTTAACTATACGGTCAGATGAGCATCCAGGGGCCAGCCTGAGGGCCCTTGGTGGGGTCCAGGGGGCAGAGCCCCCGGAAGCTCAGGGGTTTTAGGTATTTAATTACGGTCAGATGAGCATCCAGGGGACCGCCTTAGGGCTCCTAGTGGGGCCCGAGGGCGGAGCCCCTATAAGCTCTCTGTTTTGTATTAGGCATTTTAGTTACGGTCAGATCAGTATATTTTGATACCTCATTTCTTTCTTTTTCTCTGTAACATACTTTTTCAAAAAGTGAGGGGGGGGGGGCTCGAGCTCACGAGCACAGCTGTTCTGCAGGCCCTGACATAAAGACTTTAAATAAGCATATTTTTCGCCCGTCTGTAAATTTGGGAATTTCCAACAAACGCATAAAAAGGTATGACTTACAAAAATATTGAGAAAAAAATACCAGAAAATCATGTCATTTCAGTAACAATTGTAAATCACTGGTATCGAATAAGAAATAACACCCACCCCCCTCTCAGTACGCCAGCGTTCAGGAGCTCATGTCTTCTCACCCCTATAACAAAAAACACAAATGCTTTCCCATCCTCTCACATGTTTCGACGATATGCTCGTATCGCTATTATAAAAACCTCCATTAACAAATATAGGTGGCATGCGGAATTTTTAAGAATTTAAATTCCTTTTAACTTTCCTTTTCTTTGAAAGGAATTTTATATGTGATTTATTTCAGGTTTTTATTATTGTTGTGTTCTTTTGGGTTAAAACTACATACCATTTTTACTCCTTTACTGCTTTTCTTTTGGGGGGGAGGGGGAGGGAGAGGGGGAGGGGGAGGGGGAGGGGGAGGATGGTGGGGCTTTTTTTTTGGGGGGGGGGGGGAAGGCGTTTCTTGGTTAGAGGCGAGTGCCCCTCCCTGCCCCCGCCTCCCCCCCCCCACTTCCGTCGCCTTTGACTATGAACAGAGTGAAGATTTGAACTTCGCGCGCTTGGCTTTATAACCGCTTAAACTCAAAATTTGCATAAATTGTGTACGTACACCTTACGAGCATCTTACGAACGCCTTACGAACGCCAGGGGTCGTTCGTACGAAGGCCATAAGAATATCCGCTCGTTAGGCGTTCTTACGAATGCCGTAAGGGCCCTCTATGAACAACTTGAGGCGTTCTTACGGTCATCGTAATAATTTGAAGCTTCTAGAATTGTCCCTCGACCCTACGAAATGTAAGAAAATCTTGCGTGGTTCTTACGGTGTAATTACGGCGTTCGTACGGCCGCCTTACAAAGAGAGGGTTTCGTACGATGTTAAAACAAATCTTGTATAAGACCATCGACCAATCTGCGATCTTACGAACGGTCTACGAACGGTCTACGAATGGTCTACGAACGCTGGTTTCGTACGGCCTTCTTAAGAAGATCTTACGAAATGGTCTGAAAATCGTTCGTACGGTGTTCGTAGCAGCCCGTAAGGGTATTTGTGACCGAGGCTGTATTGCGAGACAAACGAATGTCACAAGCGATATTATTTTCGAGAATAGTATTGTTTGTAGCGATATCTTCATGTTGTAATTTGAACTTAAAGGGATAGTTGAGTTCTGTTTTGAGACCGCAAGTGCCTTCAAAGTGCATGGTTATTGCTCTTATTCTTATCTATGACATTTCTAGTGCCTTTTTAGAACCTAAAATTGCTTTGAATTTACTATGAATTGCTTTAGACGCCAAAATGTGTGAAATTTAGTCAATACGATCATACCAATTCAGCTCCACTTTCAAAAAATACGGTGACCGTTAATTAATTATTTAATTAAAAATAACAATACATGGGCCGGCTGGTTGTGTGTAATACAACCAACACGAAAATGCAACAAAAAAAAGCCAACATCGGCATTGGCTGTAATACGACGTAAAAGACGCTATTTCGTTTTTTCAATGGCTTTTTCAAATTATCTAATTCATGTGGTGGTATACACAAGCAGGGCTCAAATTAATTTTTTGTCCACGGGGGCTCTTTCAAAAAAAAGAAGAGTCCCCGTGAGCCTTCTCACGGGGGCTCTTTTAGTGCTGACGGGGGCTCTTATTTTAATACAAATTTCCATTGAATTGATACCCATGAAACTCCTAAATTCCTTGGTATTTTATCATTATCATTTATTTAAGTCGGCAATTTCCCTCTTAGAAATGTATTTGTTACATAGCTGTTATTGAATTTTATCCCCGTGATGACATTCTCTCCATTTCTTCCCGTTCTGCACATAATGTCCTCCTCATTATTCGGAGCAACCTTAATTACATTCTTTCTTTACTTTAAGCTTTACCATATCCTTCCAAAACACAGGGGCGGATCTAGCTTTTTGCTAAGGGTGGGAGGGGGTAACCCGAATGCGATGTGGAGCATTGTCCACGAGCCGCGTAGCGGCGAGGCGATTTTTGTTGTTGCTATTTTGAACCCCCGTAAGTGATGTTTACATTGTCCACGAGCCGCGAAGCGGCGAGGCGATTTTTTTGGTGCTATTTTGAACCCCCGTTAGTGATGTTTTCCTGGCATCTACTGACATCTTCTATTACTGTGTAGGTCTGGACACATGATAGCATTTTCTATGCACATCACATTTTCACTTGGCAGCCCAAGGGGGGGGGGGGTTAAACCCCCTAAACCGCCTATTCCCCCCCCCCCCCGTGCAACATCTTTGGTGATCTTCTTCTCAATATTGATTTACTGGTCGAGTTACAATATTTGCTGGTCTTTTAGAATAACCAGATTTCAGAGAATTCACACTTTTCACAACGAAAAACTTCTCCATGTCCTTGCGCGATCGTCTCCAGCTCCAGCAGATATTGGGCGTCAGCGGCGTTACACCGGCACTATACCGGCGAAGTATAGCCACTACTGACGGCCGCACTAGCTGCACTGCCAGCTTCCGTTGTTAATGTATCGGTAATTACTCATAGCGATGGGAGAGAAAGTGCCATTTAAGTTCCATTTCATTGGTTTAAGGTTTGAAAATTGATACTCAATATTGTGTTAAAGTTATATCAGAAAAGATAATCTTTATACCACGGGGGCGATTTTTAATTTTGCAATCGCCCCCGTGAGCAACCTGACGGGGGCGATTATGGAGCTCACGGGGGCGAATCGCCCACCGCCCTCGTGTATTTTGAGCGCTGTTAACACATGTATTAGAAATCGTTATATTTATGGATATTTCAGCCGTCTCTAAACCGATTTCGATCAAACAAAGATGATTTTTTCATTTAAATTGTATGTTCTTTCAAACTTGACACTCAGTTTTTCATTGTCTCACAAAAAATTATTTTGTGTAGCGCCCTCTGCAGCAGAACTCAACAATCCCTTTAACACAGTTTCACTTATATTAACCTACAGTATAACTTTATTCCCGTTTTAGGATATATTATATATTTTCTTTCAGAGAGGTGTCTCCTACAGACTAGAATTAGGGCACATTTTTGGGGGGTAATTTCCAATGTATAAGGTTTGCCAGAATGGGTTTTATTTGGATCCGCCGAAATGATGTGACATTTCCCAAAGCTCCGTTCGCCTCTTAAAAGCCATTTGATTCTTAAGAATCTAATGAACAAGTATCAATATACATTATTATATTAATTGAGGTAAACATTTCAATTTCTTTGATATTTGTTTATGTTTGCAAATTTCTTTTCACAAAGAGGATGAAGAATCTCCCGGGAACTATGGCATGTTGGATCAAGTTGCTGCTTTGGAATGGGTGTACAACAACATCGAAGGTACAGTACTTAACAATCGTAATGTCATCAGCTTGATATCAGAGATACAGAACTTAATCTTAAAGGCCTTAACTTAACATGGGAGGTTCACTACTTGACATAACAATCTTACCGTTCTCGAATTAACGTCAATGGTATAGTTCTTAACTAGTAATTTTGAAAGCGTTAAACTCAACATCGAATGTGAGTCTTTACGTGAATTTGATCCGCCATATTTTTCCCCCAATATTTTCCAGCATTCGGTGGTGATAAAAACAGAATCACCATCTTTGGAGAAAGTGCAGGATCAGCAAGCGTTAGTTTCCATCTTGTCTCCAAACTCAGCAGACAATTTTTCAATCAAGCAATATATCAGGTTTGTAGATTATTATGCCATTCGTGATTTATGATTAAAATAGGATTTTTTTAAAAGTTATGTTGTTGCACCGGTGCGTAGATATGTATGCGGTTATTTTTTCAATCTCCCGTTAAGTTCGTGATCATGTCAGGCTTATTTAACCTTTCTGTGTTTTTTCCAACTAGAGTAAAATATATATTTTATGATTCAGGAAAAGTAAACCGATCATTGAATTAATTATACTCCTCAGCCACATGGTAATACAGGAGCACGATAGATCATAAATAAAGTAATAATATTTTACCCATCAACGACCCTGATTAGTTTTTGTAAACATCAAAACATTCTGACTATAAAATCCCTACAGAGTGGAACAGTGTTCAGTCCATGGGCTTTCAAAGATGATCCAGTCGCAGAGCTCGAGAAAGCTCAAGAACTTGGACGAGAGATGGGTTGTGAAGATACGGTCTCTTCCTCTGCTTTGGTTTCCTGCCTTCGGAATGCAGACGCCGTGGAACTGAGCACTGCAGCCGATAAAGTATTTTCACATTTTAATGATTTCACAACTTAAAAATGTTATTTGATGATTGAAAATTTTAGCAATCTAATTTTGACATTCTCAATTGGTAATTTCCTTGGTATAATGTTTAAAATATCTGTCACTGGTACAGCATTGCTTTGTAGAACAATATATTTTGTTAAGACAATCCTTCTAAGAACTAGGAAGAATTTGTTAAGCGTTGGTATTTTAATATTGAGATGAGACTGTCACCCAGCACGATAGATCTGTATATGGCGTCAATTAACAATTACAACAACAAAAAATCGAAATATATTTTTAATTCTAAATCTCGATGACCTTGGCTTTAACCTTAATATTTTATCAAGGAAATGTGTTTCTTCCTGTTTCATTGTCTGCTTATCATTTTAAAGATGTAACAGGACGCATTTCTCTTTTCTTATCTCGAAAATGTGCTTTTATAGGTTTATACCTTAGAATATCGGGTGACCTTGGACGGCAAATTTCCAGAGGAATCGTGACAATCTTTGATTGGAGACCTTTGTACCGGAGGTTTTTAGGAGACACATTTTTTATGACTGAAACTGTTTCTGTCTTTATAGGTTTATGAATTGCAGTATCCGGTGACCTTGGACGGTTTCTTTTTAGACGACAGCCCAACCAATGTCTATAAGATGGGAGACTTTGCTAACGTACCCATCCTTATCGGATTCAACAAGGACGAAGGAACCCTGAACCCGTTCTTTTTCCTTCCAGCCTACGTCGGGAGCCCGACTCCACCACCAGTCACTCGCACTTACTTCGAGGGAGTGGTCAGACAGATCTTGACTAATTACGGTAAGGACGATGAGATCGTCTACGACGCTGTGTTGAAAGAATACATCGACTGGACGATGGCCGATGATCCGGAAAGTGATTACTTTCAATCGTGGGTGAACTTCGGGACCGATTCAGACTTCGCCTCCCCATCCGACTCTGTAATGAGAAGACATGTAGAAGCCGGTGGTACCGTCTACAAATATTACATGACACATGTTCCGTCCAAGTAAGACATTTAAAGAAAAGGTTGAGTTGTGGGATTTATTTCTAAATATTAAAAAGACACACGTATATTATTAGAAGTGAAGAGTATCATAGGCAACTAAATGTCCCCTGAAAAAATTAGCTCTTCAAATACTATCACGTTTGTAATATGTCAAGAAGAAAACGACTGAAATGTCTAGATCAAAATTTGATGCCACCCGTCAGGCGCGCCGGAAGCAGTTTGGAATTGGGGGGAGGGGGTGGCAAACGTTCCAGGGGGCTCACCTTCCAGGGGCAGTGGCGTAATGAGCAAAAACGTTTGGAAGCACCGGCAGGGGGTCAAAGCATTAAATTACGGTCAGATAAGCATATTTATATACCTTATTTGTGACACTGTTAGGTCACTAATTGGCGGAGAGTCCGGGGGGCAGAGCCCCCGGAAGCTCAGGGGTTTTAGGTATTTATTTACGGTCAGATAAGCATCCAGGGGCGCTATTTAAGGCAATCGATGTGGTCCGGAAGCTAAGGGTTTTAGGTACTTAATTACGGTCAGATGAGCATTCAGGGGCCCGCCTTAGGGCCCTTTGATGGGGTCCAGGGGACAGAGCCCCCGGAAGCTCAGAGTTTTTTAGGTATTTAATTACGGTCAGATGAGCATCCAGGGGCCGTCTTAGGGCACTTGGTTGGGTCCAGGGGGCAGAGTCCCCGGAAGCTCGGTTTTTTTTAGGTATTTAATTACGGTCATATGGGCATCCAGGGGACTGTCTTAGGGCTCTTGGTTGGGTCCGGGGCGGAGCCCCCGTAAGCTCTAGGGTTTCAGGCATTTAATTACGGTCAGATGAGCATATTTTGATACCTCTTTTGTGACATTGGCAGGTCTCTAATTTTTTTCTCTCTCTCTTTCTTTCTTTTTCTCTGTAACATACTTTTTCAAAAAGTGAGGGGGGCTCTAGCCCCCGAGCCCGGCCGTTTCTTCAGGCCCTGACGTTAAGGCTTCTAAATAAGCATATTTTTTCGCCCGACTGTAAATTAGGGAATTTCTAATTTTCCAACAAACTCATAAAAAGGTATATGACTAAAAAAAATTGAGAAAAAATACGGGAAAATCATGTCATTTCAGCAATATTTGTAAATCAGTGGTATCGAATAAGAAATACCCCCCCCCCCATCAGTAAGCCAGTGTTCAGGGGCTTATGTCTTCTCACCCCTATAACAAAAACACACACACGCTTCCCCATCCTCTCATAATATTTCCACGATATGCGCGTATCGCTATAATAACAAACCTCTATTGATAAATATAGGTGGCATGCGGAATGTTTAGAAAATTGAATTCTTGTTAAATTTATATATGTGATTTAGTTCCGGTTTTTATTATTGTCATGTTCTTTTGGGCTAAAAAATACAAACCATCTTTACTCCTTTACTGCATTTTTGTTTTGTTTTTTTGGAAGGGTTTTTTTTTTTTTTTTTTTTTTTTTTGGGGGGGGGGGCAAAAATGCGTTTTGCCCCCCACTTTTTTGTTTGGGGGGCAAGTGCCCCCTGCCCCCCTCCACTTCCGGCGCCTATGCCACCCGTCGTTGCGGTGTAATATGCACATTTGTAGATTCAGTGCATGTGACATTTAGCAAGACAGAGTCAGTTTCTTATAACTCTGATGAGTCCAAAACCTCATGGTAAACAAAAGTTTTTTTATGAGCTACCGAATGAACGTTTGCTAATTGCTTCTAGACAGCTTCTTTCTAAAAAACAATCGCATATTGACCAGAACTGTATTTTATCTATTACCCGACGGCTGATCAATGTATGAAGACTGGCACGATCACACGGGGCTTTCATGCTGTATGTAACTAGTTCATCCGGGTCCCTGCTCATCACAACCCTCACATGGTTTAGGATCGTCTGCAGTTATATTACCTTTATTTTGTTCTCATTATTCCCTTGACTACTTTTGCTCACTCAAAATTAGCGTCGAGAGATGATATAAAGCTTTATTATCGATATGCTATTAGGACTTTAGGATCGCATGGGTACCTCGATATCAAGCAAATAGACCTATTCATTCAAAGTAAGCATATTTGGGTCTTTGGTTTTATAACTCTAATGATCGCATACCCCTCTTTGTTTTGTTTTTTAAATATAGTTTTTTCATTACTATTTTATGCATTTATCTCCAGGAGTTTTTTCGCTAATGGAGATCAGTCTCCAAGCACCCCTTGGCTAGGAGCGGGTCACGCAGAGGATCTGACTTTTGTTTGGGGTCATCCGTTTATTGAAGAGATTTATCATATTCATGGACACGATTTGACAGATGAGGAGAACGCCCTATCCGTGAAATTCATGCAGTTTTGGACGAACTTTGCAAAGTCAGGGTAGGTTAAGAATAATCATTCCATCCAAACGGAGCTAAAGTAAACCCACCGTAAAGTCTTGTATGTTCAAAATATTCTAAAAGAGGAAGTCCATTTTGCCCTAGGATTGGATGTATATACATGTAGAACAGAAAAATGGGAGAAGCAAACTGGGCCCACAATAAAGCACCTTGGTTTATAGCTCACGAGTGTCCACTGATGCAAAAACTTCTCTCGTTAACAGAGGACATCTATTTGACCTCCAAGATCGTCTCCCTGACTAATTAGCTTGCACCAGAATTCAATCTTTTAGGAAAACGTATATTAAGTGTATAGTTAGAAGGAGGCGGTATAAAGCGTTTGCCTGTCGAACCAAGATCGTGGATTCGAATCCAACTCCGACAGATACATGGGGTTTGCGTTATGTGTTAAGGTGACCATCCCTTGACTCATAGACGCAATCTGGCAATTAGTGAAAAACGCCCGTTCTTTGGACAGGACGTTAAATGGAGGCCTCATATACATAATTATGTAGAGGAGGGTAACCAAGTGTGTACGTTCAGCGTACCAAGAACCCACTGCATTGTTGGTATGAGAGTAAGGGAAACTCTGGTTTAGTGGTCCAACGACACATCCCCAATCAGTTATAGTTATAATAAAGATAATATAGCCATTATTTGTGGAATTGAATTTTTATAATAGTCAGGAAAAGAAGGCCTGGTATTGTATTTCCTTTTGTTTATCCTTAGTGATCCAAGCAAGTCTAGTGTTGATGGAGAAGCAGGAGTAGGAGAGGATTCTTGGCCTTTGTACACGATCCCTGAGCTCAAACACAAGGAACTGTCCCTAGACTTGGGTGAAGGCAGAGCTGTGCTGGCAAGGCAGTGCCGTTTCTGGAACGAATACATACCCGACCTGGAGGCATTTGCAAGTAAGAAGGCTTGAATTGATTGGGCATCATGAAATATATTCCGACACTTTGCTGCTGACAATTTATAAATCGCCATTTATGTCAGTGCTCCTCTCACCCCAACATTTCAAAATTCGTTCATGGTTTTATTAGTCGATGGCACTACCTATAGGTCTCTGCTCAACATTAGGAATGCCTGTAGCCAGCTAGTGTCAGTCTGTTTGAGGATATTTACAGTAAATGGAATGAGAAGAGAGAAACAAAACTCTGTAAGTACTAACAAATATACCGAAGAAGAACTGTGAAACACCTGTCACCTTGGCAGCAATTATTGAATTGCTTTCTGCCCTGCATTTAATATTCTAAATATTAACATTGGTTTTTATTGAGTGGTCTGCTAACACGAATTACATACTAAAGATTAAACGCTGCTGTGACATTCCACATATCTTGATAAGTAGATATATATATATATATCATATGCTATTATTACTTAAAATTTGTCCTTGTTCTATATCTTTAGAAACGATTGACGAAGATGAACAAGAATGGCGAGAAAGCTACGACGACTGGAAGGATGAAATGACCGACTGGCAGAAGGCCTTTGAAGACTACCAGCAGCTACCTACATGCAACTAGATTTGTAGATATATAATAGCATTCACCAAAGCTGTCTGCTCCTTTACAATTCAAAAATATACAATCTGTTAATATTTCGGTGTAGAATATTTCTTTTAATCACATATTTACGTCCCGATGAAGGATATTGATACATCATAAACAGTTTAAAACTGTTAAAAAAAATAAACAAACATAATCACGAACATGCGTTGATATTCTATAAATCCATTTGATGCCGTAAATATTGTTTTCGTATACCCGCTGTTTTAGTGATTCTAGTGTGTTCAGCGTGGAAATGCTAAATACATAGTTTAAATTCACATAAGAAGTTATGGATATCGGATCAGTATAAATGGCTAACTTTAAAAAAGCAGGAATCATAATATTTTATCGCAAATTATGCAGACATCGATGATAATAAATATTTTGTTGGATTCGATTTTGTATTATTCTTTAATAAATTTAGAAACATTGGTATTTAAGCGCATTATAAATATAATGTATTATTATTATTATTAACTATTATTATTATTATCATTATTATTATCATTATTATTATAATTATTATTATTATTATTATTATTATTATTATTATTATTATTATTATTATTATTATTATTATTACTATTATTATTATTATTCTCAAGTGCGAGTTTTTATCTTGTGTAATCAATAATGATTCATAATAATTACTCATATATTGAAAAAATATTGCTAATGTAAAGTGATGCATTTCAAAAATTACAAATATTTACATACCTTTATATTTTTTCTAAATGAAATTGTCAAGGAATTAACAATCGCAAAGTGACTTCAAGCGCCGAGGCAGTAGATAGACATGATTTCCCAGCGTTACGATGGTGATTAACATACTCAGAAATCATGCCGATGAAAAATAGCTGTTTGAGTATAATGTATCTTTTTTCAACCAGACGTGAAATAAATTCTGCAGAGTTACAATTTGCATTTTGTTCGCTCTTTACATATTCATCTGTATCGGTTATCGTCAATGAACTTTTAAGATCTTATCGTCAGCCCTTATTGTTCCAAATATAATGAGCAAATCTATAATGTTTTCATATTTTTTAAAAGTCAGTGCAATATGTATCATTTTAAATGGTTATTTATTACCTTGAGATAGTTGACTTATCTATGTCACTCTTAATGATAATTTTTTGACTCCTTTGCACAAATCAATCATGATACTTCATCGACTAAGTGAACATTCTATTCAAACTGAGGCCTCCAAGACGACGCTACCTAAATGGTGTATTTTAGAATGGGCGGTTAATCAAGTCAAGCTAGTGTGTAAGGAATGGCCCTTCCACTTCGAGATACCGCGGATATTAGGAGAAAAATTATCAAGAAACGCATGCTCAATATATAATGAAATATCTCTTGTTGAGCAATTACTGACAAACATTTTATCTTTTTTTAAAGTAAACATGCTACGATCTTTATTGATTTTTACTGATATCAGGGACACATCTATAGATATATTTATTTTTAAGGTATTGTTTTGTTAGAGAGAGAGAGAGAGAGAGATGGGGGCAAAGGGGAAGAGCAAGGGAATATATAACGATACAAAGAAGAGAGAGAGAGAGAGAGAGAGAGAGAGAAAAAAAAAGAAAGAGAGAGAGAGAGAAAGAGGGAGGGTGAGGGAATGGGGGGGGGGGGAGGGGACAAAAACTAAAATAAAAACAGAAAAATACACAATAAGTATGGCCGACTGGGGATTGCAAACAAAACACTTGGGCAACTCGGCAAACAACAAACACCAGTGATTACATAATTGGCAAAGCAAGCAAACCCTGATCAAATATCAGCTGAAGAAAAACATTCGTCGCTGTTCTTAAACATGAGCACTCTGCATGACGGCGCATTCTATAACATGGACAATTGTTTAAGGTTTAGACTTATTTCAGTAGTTGTTAAACTCGTCATCAGACCGAACTTTAACCCAGCATTGGTTTCAACCTTGGGTAGAATACGGATCCAAATGTTTGTCTTTTTTCAATGAATAGCCACCATTAACCAGTAAAGTGACATAAGGATGCTCGATTAAAACACTGGGACTTGAAAACATACCCATCGAATGTTATTCACACCGAAGGCACTGAAAATATCTTTAGGAAGCGTTCGACTTTTGTTTCAAGAAAGATGAAGCTGCTTTCTATCTTCTTGGCAATTTTCGTCTCTACGATCGTTGTTATATCTGGTCAAAACCCTCGCGTGACTGTCACTGAAGGAAATCTCGTGGGAAAGACCGTCCAGTTTAGTGAGAACCAGTTTATAAACGTGACTAAAAATGTCGATATGTTTCTGGTAAGTCATCAAAAAGATGTGTAGTTACAAATTATAACTTAACTCGTTAATACCACAATTCATGAGATCGGGGTCAACGAAAATATTGAGGACCAAATCCTTATTGAACATGTTAAACGGTAGTCCGATATTTGTAATCACTAAAAACATACATGAGAATTTCATTATTAACGTTTACTTTTTAAATATACAATATGTTAGAAAGAATATGAATTGAAGAAATGTATGATACCGGCACTACTATGCTTTTAGAGTAAGACATTAAGCTTTATTTTCCACACTCCACCCGAGTGTAGTTAATGGAGGGTAATGGTCTTGGGCAAGTCCAAGGTATTTTGTATCATACGTTACCAAGCACATCTATACTATTCAGTATATATAACATAATGGTATTAGCTTATCCCCTTCACATAGGCCACGGAGTTTTCTTACGAGTCCTTACGGATCGCACAAATTCAAGGATATTTCACGGATCCTTATGATTTGACCACTTTTACGATCGATTTTAAAGAGTTGTTACAAGTCATTACGAGCTTTTTACGGTTTATTAGGGATTATAATTACGAGTTATTACGATGTATTTACGGCAGAACTCCACGATTTGTTACGAGTTGTCAAGGACAACTACGAGCAACTAACGTGTTAGTTACGACATGTTTACGTGCTGTTACGAATAGTTACGAGTTAGTTTTGAGTCCTTCCGATTTTTAGCCAAAAAATAACAACAGAAAAAGAAATGTTCGAATTTGCAGCTGGCTTTCCACAAATCGTTGGGAATACGTAAGAATACGTAAAGAATACGTATATATTCGTAAAGTGCTCGTAATAACGTGTAACAATCCGTAAAGCCATCGTAACATGGCCCGAATGAAATCGTAAAAAACACGTAAGCACTCGTAATAATCCGTAAATAATTCGTAAACAATACGTAAGCTAACCGTTTTTTTGTTAAGAGTAATTGACGGATTCTTGCGATAATTTGCGGATGGTTACGTGTTGTTGCGAGCGTTTTACGATACTTACGGATTGTTACGAGCTATTTACGAGCTTTTTACTGAAAAAAAGCAATCCGTGGACAATCGTTAGCAGATTTTTGAAGGGGGTAGGTGAAAGGGTATTAACGGATCACGCCAAATATGAACTAAAATGAGAGATTTGATGTCACTTTATATTCGGAACCCAATGATACTTGGTCACGCAGGGGGGGGGGGGGGGTCGAATCCCCCTCAATTGAACGAAATGTCGGTCGACCAAATTTTCGGGATAAAACAAAAATGTGCTCAAATTTTAAAATCATCCCCTCGAAAAAAATCCTGCGTACCCCCCTGTGGTCACGTATATGGGACACCAAAATGACCAAATACTTTTGATTTGCCCTCGTATATACTATGTGCTCGATATATATTCGGCTATTATTTGTTATATCAAACTACAGATCAAGAATGATCGATTGCTTAGCCAGTACATTTAAAATCGAATGCAGCATTAACGTCTAAGTTCTAAGGCTCCTATCAACTTAGAAATTGCTGAAGTTACAGGTATCTCAAATAGGTGAACATTGAAGTATACTAACTACAGAGGCTAAAACGTGCATCAAGAAGGAGACTTGTTTACTCGGATATGGGCCATAGTTAAGATGAGAAAGCAAGAAGGCTAGAAGGCCCCTTGTTTAAGTCGAGAATGTAAGAAGGCGACTTGTTAAAGGCTCGCCAAGCCGCCTTGTTTAGGTCAAGAAGGCAAGAAGGAGATTTCTTAAACTCACCAAGCCGCCTTGTTTAGGTCAAGAAGGCAAGAAGAAGACTAATTCTTAAACTCGCCAAGCCGCCTTGTTTAAGTCAAGAAGGTAAGAAGGAGATTTCTTAAACTCGCCAAGCCGCCTTGTTTAGGTCAAGAAGGCAAGAAGAAGACTTCTTAAAGATAAACTCCAGTTCTGGTAATGCGATTGCATTGTGAAAGAAAGGTGTGGAATGGATCAGAAACAGTTTATCATGTAGCATGTAAGTATTGGTGTGCACTGCAAGGTTTTGGAGTAATCAAAATTATAATAAATTTGGCCGAATCTTGGTAAAGTAACAAGCACTGTACACAGAAAGCTACATATAGGACAACACACATGGTGTCGGGGCTTGTACTACCTTGACGTCCTTGTCTTTCTATGCTCATTACTCAGCCAGTATACATTTTCTTCCAAAATTGTTCGGCACATGTCATTTATTTGTAATCTTGAACATTCAGTTTGATTCTGTGAGAAATATTTTTTTTTTTTTTTACCAGAACTTGTTTAGGTCGGGAAGGCGAAATGGTGACCTGTTAAAACTCTCCAAGCCGCCTTCTCGTTCGAAAACAAGGCGCCTTGGCGAGTTTTATCAACTCGCCTTCTCGAAATCTGTGCTTAACCATGGCGCCTTTGCGAGTTCAATAAGTTCCCTTCTCTCTTCACATTTCAGTTTACGTAGTCAGTAATCGCTAATGTTGTATTACCAGTTCGCCAATTCGAAATACCTGTAAATTCAGCAATTTCTACTTCTAATATTAACACAACAGTTATTATTTCGATTTCTAATCAATTAATCAGATGAAGTTGATTTTAAGGTTGAATTGCACATTAACAAAATATGCAAAATTGAAGAATGACTATCTAAATTTAAAGTGAGTGTCCAAAACAATCTCACAACAAACGTTATGTAACATGATTAAACCAGAGTATGTATTACTCTAAATCAAGATTGAATCTGCGTGTTTGTCAATATACACCCACATCTGTAATGCTGTCATATTGATACAGGGCGTTCCATTCGCTAGTCCGCCGACGCGGTTCGCTCCTCCAGAGCCCATGACGCCTTGGGAAGGTGATCGGAATGCCACGGAGTTTTCACCAGCCTGTCAACAAGTTCCTCAACCTTTGTTCTACCCCGTTACATCTGAAGATTGCCTGTACTTGAATGTCTACACACCCAGTCTAAAGGTAGGTTTATAGCACGATTGGCCCTCGAAAAGGACTTTATACAGCCGCCGGTCCCCTGGTTGCCTAGTTACAAGCACACACATGCTTCTATATCAATCATGTAAATGCAACCAAAAAACAACAATTAGAAGAAAATAAATCATCCAGAATGACGAATAATCGGTCGGTTTGCAAAATTTGGCAATGTGACTTAGTCTTTTGTCTACATAAAAAAAATAATATCTGAATATTATAGGATAATATTTACATGTAATCAAACTTACGCCAATCTCTAGTTAAAGACTTGTATCCTACAACTTCAGTTCAACCGAGGACTGACATCATGTTGAACGGTGGATAGATCTTGGTCTAACTCTCTTTGGTAAACCCGACTTGAGACCGAGATTTAACCAGGCGTCGGGTTTAAATTTTAGTACCTTAAAGTTTATTAAGCAACCCAAGCATTTGAGATAGTGCTAGGCAAATTCTAACAAAAGAACTAAAATATAAAGAATGAAAACAAGTAGGTAAAAATATACTACGGGCATATTCAAATGCAATCCTGATTGATTGACGATAGATTGTGTCAAAGCCGATCGCATAATCATGATAACGTTGAAATACTAGATTCAAGAACACTCATAGTTTGGCTTTCTGTTTCCGATATATTAATCAATGTGGTGTAATTTCTTTAGGTCATGGAATGAAACGATAGGTCAGTCATTTTCATGGATTTTCTATTCATTTCTATTTTTTCTTCATTTTAGCCATCAGGGATACCTGTCATGGTATGGATACATGGAGGAGGGTTTTCAACTGGAACGGTTATGGACTATGAATACTACGGAGTTCCATTGGTTGCTGTTGGTGATGTCATAGTAGTAACCATCAACTACCGCCTAGCGATTTTCGCTCAGTTTTCAACCGGTAGATATACAGCCAAGAAGTCATATTACAACAAAATCATATATTTTTAAAAACATGTTTAGATAAACAGAGTAGAGTTGGTTGAGGGGGGGGGAGCACTGGTTTAATAACATGGACACGCGTAACTTGTGAGGGTGAAGGAGTCTGGGATCGGGTCCTGTCCATGACCATGGGTATATAGGCTGAACGACGTCATCTCTTCTCTGAAAAATGAACTTTCTATTTAACAAAGAAATCACTTCACTCTCACTAACTGTGTTTTACGTCCCAAATTCTACAGAATTTTAACGTCATTTTGTCACTTCATCTTTTCTGGCAAAATTAAAAACAAACGAAACAAAAAAGACCCTCCTGTTGCCTTTTCCGAATTGCTATGGAAAGTAAAGAGAATAGTATTAATGCTAAATATATTACTAATTGCGGATATAGTAACGAAATATCACCTGACGAAGTGTTGCAGCGGCGCACGAAACATCGTGATCTTTTGATCCCTTGTTGACCTTACGAGACAAACGAATTTCACTAGCGATGTTATTTTCGAGAATAGTATTGTTTGTAGCGACATCTTCATGGTGTAATTTGAACTTAAAGGGAAAGCGCAAGTGCCTTCAAAGTGCATGGTTATTGCTCTTATTCTTATCTATGACATTTCTAGTGCCTTTTTAGAACCTAAAATTGCTATGAAGGTAATTTTAGACCCCAAAAATGTGTGAAATTTAGCCAATACGATAATACCAATTCAGCTCCACTTTCATAAAATACGGTGACCGTTAATTAATTATTTAATTAAAAATAACAATACATGGGCCGGCTGGTTGTGCGTAATATAACCAACACGAAAATACCAACAAAAAAGCCAACATCGGCATTGGCTGAAATACGACGTAACAGACGCTATTTCGTTTTTTCAACGGCTTTTTCAAATTATCTAATATTTGTTGTGGTACACAAGTATTAGAAATCGTTATATTTATGGGTATTTCAGCCGTCTCTGAACCGATTTCGATCAAACAAAGATGATTTTGTCATTTAAATTGAATGTTCTTTCAAATTTGACACTCAGTTTTTCATTTTCTCACAAACAATTTTTTGTGTAGCGCCCTCTGCAACAGAACTCAACAATCCCTTTAACACAGTTTCACTTATATTAACCTACAGTATAACTTTATTCCAGTTTTAGGATATTACATATTTTCTTTCAGACAGGTGTCTCCTTCAGACTCGAATTAGGGCACATTTTTAGGGGTGTAATTTCCAATGTATAAGGCAAGCCAGAATGGGTTTTATTTGTATCCGCCGAAATGATGTGACATTTCTCAAAGCTCCGTTTGCCTCTTAATTTAAAAGCCATCATGTAAATTCGGTGCTTCTCCTCTTTGATTCTTAAGAATTTAATGAACAAGTATCAATATACCTTATTATATTAATTGAGGTAAATATTTCAATTTCTTTGATATTTGTTTATGTTTGCAAATTTCTTTTCACAAAGAGGATGAAGAATCTCCCGGGAACTATGGCATGTTGGATCAAGTTGCTGCTTTGGAATGGGTGTACAACAACATCGAAGGTACAGTACTTAACGAACGTAATTTCCTCAGAGATACAGAACTTAATCTTAAAGGCCTTAACTTAATATTGGAGGTTCACTACTTGACATAACAATCTTACAGTTCTTGAATTAACGTCAATGGTACAGTTCTTAACTAGTAATCTTGAAAGCGTTAAACTCAACATCGAATGTGAGTCTTTACGTGAATTTCATCCGCCATATTTTCCCCAAATATTTTCCAGCATTCGGTGGTGATAAGAACAGAATCACCATCTTTGGAGAAAGTGCAGGATCAGCGAGCGTTAGTTTCCATCTTGTCTCCAAACTCAGCAGACAATTTTTCAATCAAGCAATATATCAGGTTTGTAGATTATTATGCCATTTCATAATTAATGATTAAAATACATATTTTGTCATGTCATGTTGTTGACGATGCCTAGATATCTATGCGATTACGATTTCAATCTCCCATTAAGTTCGTGGTCATGTTAGGCTAATCTAACCTTTCTGTGTTTTTTCCAACTAGCGTTAAGTATATATTTTATGTTTCAGGAAAAGTAAACCTATCATTGAATCAAATTATACGCCTCAGTCACTTGATAACTCTATTATTGAAAGGAGCACGATAGATCGTAAGTAAAGTTAAAATATTTTACCCATCAACGACCCTGATTAATTATTTTTAAAAATCATAACATTCTTACTAAATCCCTACAGAGTGGAACAGTGTTCAGTCCATGGGCTTTCAAAGATGATCCAGTCGCGGAGCTCGAGAAAGCTCAAGAACTTGGACGAGAGATAGGTTGTGAAGACACGGTCTCTTCCTCTGCTTTGGTTTCCTGCCTTCGGAATGCAGACGCCGTGGAACTGAGCACTGCAGCCGATAAAGTATTTTCACATTTTAATGATTTCACAACTTTCAAATGTCATTTTATGAATGAAGATTTTAGCAATCTATTTTTGACATTCTCAATTTAGTCCTTGGTATAATGTTTAAAATATATGTCACTGGTACAGCATTGCTTTGTAGAACAATATATTTTTTAGACAATCCGTCTTAGAACTAGGCTGAATTTGTTGAGCGTTGGTAGTTTAATTTGCTTTTTATAGGTTTATATCTTATATCGGGTGACCTTGGACGGCAAATTTCCAGAAGAATCATGACAAATCTTTGATTGGAGACCTTTGTACCGGACGCTTTTAGGAGACACATTTCGTATGACTGAAACTGTTTCTGTCTTTATAGGTTTATGAATCGCAGTATCCGGTGACCTTGGACGGTTTCTTTTTAGACGACAGCCCAACCAATGTCTATAAGATGGGAGACTTTGCTAACGTACCAATCCTTATCGGATTCAACAAGGACGAAGGAACCCTGATCCCCTTCGCTTCCTTTCCAGCCTACGTCGGAAGCCCGACTCCACCACCAATCAATCGCACTTACTTTGAGGGAGTGGTCAAACAGATCTTGACTAATTACGGTAAGGACGATGAGATCGTCTACGACGCTGTGTTGCAGGAATACATCGACTGGACGATGGCCGATGATCCGGAAAGTGATTACTTTCAATCGTGGGTGAACTTCGGGACCGATTCAGACTTCGCCTGCCCATCAGACTTTGTAATGAGAAGACATGTAGAAGCCGGTGGTACCGTCTACAAATATTACATGACACATGCTCCATCCAAGTAAGATATTTAAAGAGAAGGTTGAGTTGTGGGAAGGTAATTTGTGATAATTTTCAAATATTAAAAAAACGTATATATTAGAAGTGAAGAGTATCATAGACAACTAAATGTCCCCTGAAAAAGTTAGCTTGTCAAATACTATCACATTTGTAATATGTTAAGAAAAAAACGACTGAAATGTCTAAATCAAACTTTGATGCCACCCGTTTTTGTAGTGTCATATGCACATTGTGTATTCAGTGCATGTGACATTCAGCAAGACAGAGTCAGTTTCTTATAACTCTGATGAGTCTAAAACCTCATGGTAAACATCAGTTTCTATGTGGTACCGAATGAACGTTTGCTAATTGCTTCTAGACAGCTTCTTTCTCAAATACAATCGCATATTGACCAGAACTGTATTTTATCTTTAACCCGACGGCTGATCAATGAGGACTGGCCCGATCAGACGGGGCTTTCAGGCTGTATTTTTACCCAGTTCATTCCCCTGTTCATAACAATCTTTAACGCCACACTGTACTACTTGTAGCTACTTGCTTACTCTATATAGAAAACAATGCCTAATCGGTGACCATTGGTCTCCCATGATCCTCTTTTTCTTATGTTAATTGAGAGCTGAGTTGATGAGATAACTACCTGTCCGTGACCTTGCAGGGTGGTCTAATTCCTCCTATAAACTAGGAAAGATTAACTTGAAATGGTTTAGGAAACTTTGCAGTTATATTACATTTTTTTTGCCGTATTCCCTAGACTTCTTTTTTTTAACACTCAAACGTCGAAACGAAAGATGACATAAAGCTATATTATCGATAATAGGCTATTAACACTTCAGCATCGCATGGGTGCATGGGCTTATTCACTTCGACGTAAAAGTAGGCATTTTTGTGTCTTTGATTCTAATGATCGCGTACCCCTCTTTGTTCTTTTTAATACACTGTCGCTCATATCCTCTGGACGGCAATGCATTATGGCTCAAGGCATGGGCACACAGAGGATTTGTTTATGTAGGGGACCGGGGTAAAATGCAACAAATTATTGAAAATTTATTGAATTTTCTGTGTTATTTTTTATTTATGGAAACTGCCCCCTACCCTAGCCCCCGCTGAGTACAGTCATGGTTCAGTGACAAAGCAATGGCCTCGTAATGCCTAGGTCACATATAAACCGGGCCCCGTACGATTTTCCCTACCCTGCGGCTTGCCAAGGATTTAGAGACCGTACGGGAACCTTCCGATTTTCATTTCTACGGCATGTGTGGTCACATATTCTGCGGTGCCCGGGAGGTGCCGGGTAAAAATTGGTCGAGTGACATGCAAGGCGCCCGTAAGGGTGCAGGCAAGGTGCCGGCCGGTAAGCTTACAGGATCCGTCCGATTAGCAGGTGCACCCATGGCTCTCGGAAGGTGCCCTGCCGGGGCCCGGCCGGGGTCTTCAAGGCGCCCGGGCGGGTGCCGTGCAGTGCTCTGAACAATGTGTCCTCTGACATCCGCACCTCCTGTATTTAAAGCTGCGTTGCACATTTTCAGATGCCGCCGTGAGGGGCCCGCGCGGACAATATTCATTTCAAATGATCCCTCGGACTGTAGACGCCCGGTGTTGTGCATATCACCGGGGCTCTTGAGGGGCCCGTAAGGGAGCCGTAGGGTACACGTACGGCACCCTTGAGCACCCGTAAAGATTATTCATGAGAATTTACCCAACAAAATCGTGAGGGGCCCGTCCGGGCACCGTCCGGAGCCCGCACGGAACCTTTACCGGCTTTGTACGGCCTAACGGTCAGATAAAAACGCCGGGAGAATTGGAGGCAGCCAACTCACCACCACGGCGCCCGTACGGCTTAAAGAACTGTTCCGGCGCCCGTCGGAACTTTACGGCAGAATTTCTGTTTTTACTCGCCGTACGGGCCACGGAGTGTATATGTGAAAGCCCCATAACTGTGAGGCCCCAGGATCAAAACCGTGTCGATGTGCTATATCAGTGCCCTTTTGTGGGGCATTAATCCTCATTACTGTCATTTATGACTTAATGGCGTAGGTCCCCTAGTTCATAAGCATAGTGAAATACACATGCTTTAGCAGCCACGCAAAACACACATTGGCAAATTATTATTCAATAAAATCTGAGAATGTATACTATTATCGAGATCTATTATTTTTAAATTATTTTCAAAATAATTCCATTAATAATGGGGTAAAACGAAAACATTTAAACTATATGAGCGACAGTGTATATTTGTTTCATTTCTATGTTATGCATTTATCTACAGGAGTATTCTCGCTTATGGAGATCAGTTTCCAAGCTCTCCATGGCTAGGAGCGGGTCACGCAGAGGATCTGACTTTTGTTTGGGGTCAGCCGTTTATTGATGAGCTTTATCATATTCATGGACACAATTTGACAGATGAGGAGAACGCCCTCTCCGTGAAATTCATGCAGTTTTGGACGAACTTTGCAAAGTCAGGGTAAGTTAAGAATAATCATTCCATCTAAACGGAGCTAAAGTAAACCCACCGTAAAGTCTTGTATGTTCAAATTTATTGTAAAAGAGGAATTCCATTTTGCACTAAGGTTGGATGTACAAAGACCAGAAAAATGGGGAAAGCAGAGCAGTGAACATTTAAAGGAAAATTTACATGAAAGAACCTCCTTGTTGGTAGCTGCTCTAAATTTCATAAACTGGGGCCTCATTAGAGCACTTTGGTTCATAGCTCACAAGTACCCACTGATGCAAAAACCTCTCTCGTTAACGGAGGACATCTATTTGACCTCCAAGATCGCCTCCCTGACTAATTAGCTTGCACCAGAATGCGATTTTATTTTCCGAAAAATGTTTAATAAGTGTATAGTTGAAAGGAGGCTGTGAAGCGTTTGCCTGTCGAACCAAAGATCATGGATTCGAATCCAACTCCGGCGGATAACTGAATTTTGTGTTTAGGTGACCATCCCTTGACTCATAGACGCAGTCTAGGTAACAGTGGAAAACGCCCTTTGTCTGGACAGGACGTTAAAAAATGGAGGCCTCATATACATAATTATGTAGAGGAGGGTCACCATGTTTGTACGTTAAGCATATCAAGAACCAACTTCACTTTTTGTATGAGAGTAAGGGAAACTCTGGTGTAGTGGTCCACCTGCACATCCCCAATCAGTAATAATAAAAATAAAGATAATATAGCCATTATTAATTTTGTGGAATTGTATTTTTATAATAGTCAGGAAAAAGAAGGCCTGGTATTGTATTTCCTTTTGTTTATCCTTAGTGACCCCAGCAAGTCTAGTGTTGGTGGAGAAGCAGGAGTAGGAGAGGATTCTTGGCCTTTGTACACGATCCCTGAGCTCAAACACAAGGAACTGTCCCTAGACTTGGGTGAAGGCAGAGCTGTGCTGGCAAGGCAGTGCCGTTTCTGGAACGAATACATACCCGACCTGGAGGCATTTGCAAGTAAGAAGGCTTGAATTGATTGGTCATCATGAATTATATTCCTACACTTTTTTGCTCACAATTCATGAATCGCCATTTTATGTAAGTGCTCCTCTCACCCCAACATTTCAAAATTCGTTCATGGTTTTATTAGTCGATGGCACTACCTATAGATCTCTGCTCAACATTAGGAATGCCTGTAGCCAGCTGGTGTGAGTCTGTATGAGGGTATTTACAGTAAATGGAATGAGAAGAGAGAAACAAAACTCTGTAAGTACTAACAAATAAACCGAAGAAGAACTGTGAAATACCTGTCACCTTGGCAGCAATTATTTAATTGCTTTCTACCCTGCATTTTATCTTTAGAAACGATTGACGAAGATGAACAAGAATGGCGAGAAAGCTACGACGACTGGAAGGATGAAATGACCGACTGGCAGAAGGCCTTTGAAGACTACCAGCAGCTACCAACATGCAACTAGATTTGTAGATAGATAATAGCATTCACCAAAGCTGTCTGCTCCTATACAATTCAAAAATATACAATCTGTTAATATCTCGGTATATAATATTTTTTTAATCACATATTTACGGCCCGATGAAGGATATTGATATATTTAATAAACAGTTTAAAACTGCTAAAAGTAATTAAACAAACAAAATCACGAACATGCGTTAATCTTCTATACATCCATTTGATGCCGTGAATATTGTTTTCGTTTATATAGGCCTACCCGCTGAACAGTTTTAGTCATTCATTTGTGTTCAGTGTGGAAATGCTAAATACATAGTTTTAATTCACATAAGAAGTTATGGACATCGGCTCAGTATAAACGGCTAACTTTAAAAAAGCAGGAATCATAATATTCTATCGCAAATCATGCAGACATTGATGATAATAAATAGTTTGTTGGATTCGATTTTTTATTATTATTTAATACAAATTGAGAAACATTGATATTAAGCGCATTATAAATATAATGTATTATTACTATTAGTATTAATTATCATTATTATTATTATTAATTATCATTATTATTATTACTATTATTATTACTGTTATTATTATTATTAATATTATTACTTTTATTATTATTATTATTGCTATTATTATTATTATTATAAATATTATTAGACCTATTATTATTATTATTATTGTTATTATTATTTAGTGAGAGTTAATTTTATCTTGTGTAATCAATCATGATTCATTATAATTACTCATATATTGAAAATGTATTGTTAACGTAATGCATTTTAAAACTTACACATATATATTTTCTCTAAATGAAATTGTCAAGGAATTCTCAATCGCAAGTGACTTCCAGCGCCGAGGCAGTAGATAGACATGATTTCCCAGCGTTACGACGGTGATTAACATACTCAGAAATTATGCCGATGAACAATAGCTGTTAGAGTATAATGTATCTTTTTTCAACCAGACGTGAAATAAATTTTGCAGAGTTACAATTTGCATTTTGTATGCTCTTTACATAGTCATCTGTATCAATGTCATCATCGATGACAAATTTATATCTTATCATCAGCCATTATTGTTAAAAATATCATAAGCAAATCTAAAATGTATATATTGAAAAAAATCAGTGAAATATGTATTATTGTAACTGGTTATTTATTACCTTGCGATAATTGACTTATCTATGTCACTCTAAATTATAAGTTTCTGACTCCTTTGCACAAATCAATCATGATACTTCATGGACTAAGTGAACATTCTATTAAAACTTTGGCCTCCAAGACGACGCTACCTAAAATGGTGTATTTTAGAATGGGCGGTTAATAAAGTAAAGCTGGTGTGTAAGGAATGGCCCTTCCACTTTGAGATACCGCGGATATTAGCCATCAAAAAAACGCCTGCTCAATATATAATGAAATATCTCTTGTTGAGCTATTACTGACAAACATTTTAGCTTTTTATAAAGTAAACATGCTACGATCTTTATTGATTTTTACTGACATCAGGGACACATCTATAGATATATTTATGTTTAAGGTATTGCATTGTAAGAGAGAGAGAGAGAGAGAGAGAGAGAGATGGGGGCAGAGGGGAAGAGCAAGGGAACATATAACGATACAAAGAAGAGAGAGAGATAGAGAAAGAGGGAGGGTGACGGATTGGGGGGGGGGGAACTAAAATGAATACAGAAAAATACACAACATGTATAGGCGACTGGTGATTGCAAACAAAACACTTGGGCAACTCGGCAAACAACAAACACCAGTGATTACATAATTGGCAAAGCAAGCAAACCCTGATCAAATATCAGCTGAAGAAAAAAACTCGCCGCTGTTCTTAAACATGAGCACTCTGCATGACGATGCATTCTATAACATTGACAATTCGGATACTAATCTATTTGAACACAACGCCAGGGGTTAAAATTGTTTAAGATTTAGACTTCTTTCAGTATTTGTTAAACTCGTCATCAGACCGAGCTTAAACCCAGCATCGGTTTCAACCTTGGGTAGAATACGGATCCAAATGTTTGTCTTTCTTAAATGAATAACCACACCTAACCAGTAAAGAGACCCAAGGACGCTTGAATAAACCACTGAGACTTGAAAACAAACCCATCGAATGTTATTCACACCGAAGGCACTGAAAATATCTTTAGGAAGTGTTCGACTTTTATTTCAAGAAAGATGGAGCTGCTCTCTATCTTCTTAGCCATTTCCGTCTCTACGATCATTGTCGTATCTGGTCAAAACCCTCGTGTGACTGTCACTGAAGGAAATCTCATTGGGAAGACCGTCAGGTTCAGTGAGAACCAGTTTATAAACGTGACCAAAAATGTCGATATGTTTCTGGTAAGTCATTAAAAAGTATGTAGTTTCAAATTATAACTTGTTTCAGTTATACCGCAATTCATGAGATCGTAATTATTTAAGTCAATACAAATATTGAGGACCAAATCCTTATCAAACATGTTAAACCGTAGTCCGATATTTGCAATTACTAAAACCATATGAGTGTTTCGTAATGTACATTTACTTTTGAATTACAATATTTTTATGTACATCAATTTTTTTACTGAACGATTTACATGTCGTCGGCCTTATGCCAAAAGGGCCTTAACCCGATTGTGGGGGTTATTGAGTTATTAACATTACCTTGTAGATTTCAACATTCTCTTAAAAATGATGTGCTTTACTTGTTGAAATTCGATTTATTTATGAAGATAATTATGAATTTCAAAAGGGCCTTAACGTGTATCTCATCTTTTTCCTTACGCCAAAAGGGCCTTAACCTACACGGCAAATCTTTTATCAATGACAGATTATTTTGTAATTTCCATTTAATTCAATAAATATCAGTAGAAACACCATTAAAAACAGGATTAGTCTACAATAGACACAATGTACTTGAAATAATCACTGAAAGTATATGTCATGATTTTAGATCATGAAATCTGAGTGAGATCTAAATTAATTGTGGATGCATGAAATGCGACCGACTCGCTGAAATACGCAGATGTCAACGTATGGGACTGTGATGAAAATAAACAACGAAAAAGGTGTCCTAAATGTATGATCTCTAAAAAATAACTTTACCGAAAGCTGCATTATATCAATACAAATATTCAGATATCAAAAATACCTTTTCTAACATTTTAATTAATCAGTTTTATCAGTTTTCGTGATCCAGTAGCCGTAGGAGGGGCTTTTTGGCAAACCAAAGGTGTTGCGAAACAAGAAATTTTCGTTATGCCAGAAGGGCGCTAACTATGCGCGCGTAAATAACGGCAGGTTAAGGCCCTTTTGGCATAACGCCGCGTAGGTTACGCCCCTTTTGGCATAATGCCGAGTAGGTTACGGCCCTTCTGGCAGTAATACAAGCCTCATGCCCAAAAGGCCCTAACATGTTTTTTGCACATAGCATATACAATTCTGAATATTTTATAACACATTTAACACATATCATTTAAAACCTAATAACTTAACACATTTATCAAAATTGGCTTCAAAAACAAAAAAACGACCACAAACTTTTGATTATTAGAGAGGCCAAAACTTTAAACGCGATTATCTCGGAATGGCCAAAAGCAGTTAAGGCTCTTTTGGCATAAGGCCGACGATGTGTTAGAAAGAATGTAAATTAAAGAAAAGTATGATTTAGGCACTACTATGCTTAAGTAAGACATTACGCTGCACGCCGTGTCATAACTTGAACGTTTTCAGCGACTTAAGGCAACTTGGCTAAAGGGAGGGTAATGGTCTTAGGCAAGTCCAATGCATTTTGTATCATATGTCGCCAAGCACATCTATACAATTCAGTATGTTACATAAATGTATTAGTTCCATTAGATTTACTGTAACGGATCACACCATATATAAACTCAAATCAGAGACTTCATGTCACATTTTGTTCGGAACCCAATGATACTTGGTCACCTATATGGGACACCAAAATGACCAAATACGTTGGATTTGCCCTCTTATATACTTTTTAGCCGCCTCGTTCATCCAATGGAATATGTGCTCGATAAATATTCAGCTAGGCCTATTATTTGTTATCATATCAAACTACAGATCAAGAACGATCAATTGCATATATCCAGTACAGTTAAAACGAATGCAGCATTAACTTCTAAGTTCTTAGGCTCCTATCACCTTAGAAATCGCCGAAGTTACAGGTATCTCAAATAGGTGAACAAAACTACAGAGGTTTAAACGTGCATCAAGAAGGAGACTTGTTTAACTCGGATATGGGCCATGGCTAAGATGAGAAAGCAAGAAGGCTAGAAGGCCCCTTGTGTAAGTCGACAATGTTCGGAGGCGACTTGTTAAAACTTCCTTAAGCAGGGCTCCCACTTAGCCGAGTTGAAACCATGTGGCGAGCTGGCGCGATCTTATGGCAAGCCGTTTTATTATTAATTGATATCAAGAAATAATTCTACGTTGTAAAGCAATGGTAATGTTTGATATCAAGAATTCGATTTCGTGATATCAGGAATTCGATTTCGTGATATCAAGAATTGAATTCTTGAGATCAAGAATTATGTTTTAATGATAAAACTGCTTGCCATAAGATCGCGCCAGCTCGCCACAACTCGAGGCTCCAACTCGGCTAAGTGGGAGCCCTGCTTAAGACGCCTTGTTTACGTCGAGAGGGCAAGGAGAAGACTTCTTAAACTCGCCGAGCCGCCTTATTGAGGTCGGGAAGGCGAAAAGGCGACATGTTAAAACTCTCCGAGGCGCCTTGGCGAGTTTTATCACCTCGCCTTCTCGCAATCTTGGGTTAACCATGGCGCCTTTGCGAGTTCAACAAGTTCCCTTCTCTCTTCACATTTCAGTTCCGTAGTCAGTAATGTCCAATGTGGTATTACCAGTTCGCCAATTCAAGATACCTGTGCCTTCAGCAATTTCTATTTCCGAGCATTAAAAGAAGTTTTTGTTTCGATTTCTAATCAATTAATCAGATGAACTTTTTTTAACGGTTTAATTGCACTTTAAAACATAATATGCAAATGAAGAATTACTATCTAGTTAGGTAAGTGTCCGACACATCTCACAACAAATGTTAAATATAACTTGATCAAACCAGATGTGTATTATACTAAATCAATATTGAAAAACAAAAAGGAAACAGAAAGAGTGATAATAATCTGCGTGTTTGTCAATATAAACCAAAATGTGTGATGCTGTCCTATTGATACAGGGCGTCCCATTCGCTAGTCCTCCGACGCGGTTCGCTCCTCCAGAGCCCATGACGCATTGGGAAGGTGATCGGAATGCCACGGAGTTTACATCAGCCTGTCAACAAAGACCTCAACCTTTGTTCTACCCAGTTATATCTGAAGATTGTCTGTACCTGAATGTCTACACACCGAGCCCAAAGGTACGTTCATAGCACATTCGATAATGTATTAATAATCATTATACCTAGTCCCTCGGAGAGGACTTTATACATCCGTCGGTTCCCTGGTTGCCGACTTACAAGCACATACATGCTTCTATAGCTATCATGTAAAACCAACCAAAAGAACAACAATTAGAACACCACGCCTTCTGCCCAAACCACTGAGCATATTCCACCCGACGATCAAGTGAATTTCTCCCCTCTAGTACGTCTTCAGCCAATTTGAGGATGATAAACATATCATCTAGAGTTCGAGATATGGTCGAAATGGAAACTGCGTGCTAAAGCCCCTTTCACACCGGGCCATACGGAGAGTTGTGTAGTGTTGTGTAACGACTACGCAGAGGGTACGCTGCCTTGCGCTGGCCAACGTAACTACACTGTCGCTCATATAGTTGGAATATTTTTGTTTTACCCCAATTTATGGAATTATTTTAAAAATAATTTAAAAATAATAGATCTAGATAATAGTATACATTCTCAGATTTTATTGAATAATAATTTGACAATGTGTGTTTCGCGTGACTGCTAAAACATGTGTATGCTACTATGCTTATCAAATAGGGGATCTACGCCCTTAAGTCATAAATGACAGTAATGAGGATTAATGCCCCACAAAAGGGCACTAATAGAGCACATCGACACGGTTTTGATCCTGGGGCCTCACAGTTACGAGGCCATTGCTTTGTCACTGAACCATGACTGTACGCAGCGGGGGCTAGGGTAGGGGGCAGTTTCCATAAATTAAAAAAAAAACAGAAAATTCGATAAAAAATGCAACCCATTCACTACACAAATCTATGCAGATCCAGTGGGAAAGGGGCTTTCATGCGACAATGCGACAATAAAGACGTTGAAAACAGGTTTGCGTTTATCACCATGCAAACTTGCCTGAAACACGTTTGAAAACGATAATTCTAAGTCAGAAAAGGGATGATAAATGCACCTTAAGATAGTCAGCTTGGTATCTTAAGTGACCTTCCATGGCGAAGTGAAATGACGTTGATCGGAGGATAGATCTAAGTCTTACTCTGTTTGGTAAACCCGACTTGAGACCGAGATTAACCCAAGCGTCGGGTTAACTATTAGTAACCTAAAGTTTATTAGGCGACCCAAGCATAAGGCTTATTCTGATGAACTAAACAAATAAAAATCAAATAAAAGTAGATACAAATATACTACTGGCATATTCAAATGCAATCCTGAATGAATGAGGATTAATTGTGTCGAATATATCCAAGAACACTCACAGCTTTGCTTTCTGTACTATTTATGTCGTATTATTTCGTTAGGCCATGGAATAAAGGTATAAGTCAGTCATTCTGGTGGAGTAGGTATTTCTCTTTTTTCTTCACTTTAGCCATCTGGGATGCCTGTCATGGTGTGGATACACGGAGGAAATTTTGTCGCTGGGACAGCAATGTCATATGACTACTATGGAGTTCCACTTGTGGCTTTCGGTGACGTCATTGTGGTTACCTTGAACTACCGTTTGGCGATCTTTGCACATTTTTCAACCGGTAGGGTTAAGTGCAATGTAATTAATTTTAAATTAATAAAGCAAATAGAAAACGACTATTAAAATAAAAAATTCTATAGAATGAAAATTTGCTGATTGCGACTCCTGATTTGTAATGTGCAGTTTAGACAAGAAATGCAAAATGTATAGCCATTTTTATTCAAAAGAAGCATCCCCTTCCCCGGAATTGTCAAATCTTAGATTTCTTACACCAACTATGTTAAAAATAAACAGTTGTTTATAAATGTCTGTAATGCCTACGTCACATTTGCCGCAGCGGCCGTGCGGTCTAAAATATATACGGTCAATAGTAATTACAGGACCGCCGTAGCATTCCCACTGTCATATACGGTAGCGGTCGCAAATTTAGGGTAGCCGCACGGCGTATTTTGAATTTGTGGAGACAGAAAATCTGCGGCTACCAAACGGCATTTGAAGTGATGACGCACGGTCGCCTTAGGGCGTCCCTGCGGCGGCCGTAGCTTTTTGACAAATAATAAGGCAGACGCAAGGTAGCCACAATGTGTACGCAAGGCGGTCGAAGGGGGACCATACGATGACCGTGCGGCCAGACTGATGCTAACGCTTCACCCCTGGAGTATATAAAACGCAATGCCACCGTACGCCCGACGTACGGTCGCGTGGAACCGCTTTACGGTATGGCTACGTCGTGTCTAATCGTTACGGCAAACCTTGAAATGAAAACAGTTATAACTCCGCGTTATAAACTCACATGGCGACCCGTACGGCCTGTAAAGATAGGGATACGCCCCTTCGGTGACCCTGAGGCAAGCGCAGATTCTCTGCGGCCGCTGCAAATATCTCTCGATTTCGGGGGCGTAGAGCATATGTGACCTAGGCATAACCGTGATCGGTAAATTCTACATTATAGAACAATAATGACGCATCGTTTTGCCATTCAGATACTTTGATTTGAAGTTTATTTCTTCCAGGATGTTCCCCCTTTAAGTGGTAAGATTAATAGAAAAGGAGGTATTGTTTGAGCACAGTGAATATAATCTATGTGTGTAGATTATCGTTTTTTTTATGTAGATATGTCGTTGATAAAAGCCGGGCGTGCGGGAAAGCAAGACAACTAATTTAAAACTATTACTGGCGTCTTTCTAATGACTCGAAAAAAATGTAAATTCAAAATGAATCCCGATTTGTGTCTTTAATATCTCTGAAAATGTTTGATATTTATTGGTTCTATTTTGTACACCTCTATGTCACACATAGAGGATACTGAATCTCCTGGCAATTATGGAATGTTGGATCAAGCTGCAGCTTTGAAATGGGTTTACAACAACATCGAAGGTGAGAACGGAATGTATTTTCCCGTATATAAAAATTTATTATATATTCATATGAAAACTTAGACAATTATAGATAAAGCCATTTTGTAGAATACATCTAGATGGCTCCGTTCAGAGCCATCTTCCTTGATGTGTATCTTTTAAGTTATCAACATTCCTTTGATTGTTAATACAGGTCTATTGTGAATGCCATGCTACCTTGAGCATAACAATTAATGCTCACCAATGAAGCTTTTCGATACAAACAATAATCAAATCAAAATTTTAGAAAGCATCTCATGATAACTTCAGGAACGATTGACGCGAAGGTGATTTATATCTTGCAAGTATTACTCGCCTACTCACATGTTGTATGGTCTTTCTTTTTCTACTTGTATGCTAAAGCTTTTGGTGGTGATAAGAATCAGATAACCCTATTTGGAGGAAGTGCGGGATCGTCAAGCGTTAATTTTCATATCCTTTCAGAACTCAGTAGAGGATTCTTCAATCAGGCGATTCTTCAGGTGATTATTTCAACTATTATTAAAAATAATCCTCTTCGTAAAAACAGAGTTTTACATTTGTAATGCGGTGTATATTTTCCAATATGTATCATTCTTGTTCGGCATTACACTTTTAAATTCATGAACTTTAACCTGACAGAGTGGAACGGCAATCGGTAATGGGGCCTTTAAGCATGATCCAGTCGCCGAACTTGAGAAAGCACAAGAACTTGGACGAGAGATGGGATGTGAAGATGTGGTCTCCACCTCTGCTTTGGTTTCCTGCCTTCGGGAAGTAGAAGACCCTGTGGCACTGAGCACGGCAGCCGATAAGGTAACGTCTTATCAATCTAGGCTTGTATGTTAAAAATGCATTTCGATTTAAAGTTTTCAGCAGTTAAAGTGAAATTAGTGTTTTGTTGATGTCATGGTTCAATGTTTCGAATAGCAGAGCATATATGGGCATAATGCAAAATATTTCATCCCAGTAATGGCCTGGCTCTTGACTACTGCAATAACGGCAACTATTGACGCTTCTTTTCCAGGTGTATGCCGAAGGCTATCCCGTAACGATGGACGGGACCTTCTTAAAAGAAACACCGACCAATCTTTATAAGATGGGGAACTTCGCCAACGTACCCATTCTGATTGGTTTCAACAAGGATGAGGGAACCTTGGTACCATACATCTTCTATCCAGATTACCACGGGGGCCCTACAGCACCACCGATCAACAGAAATGCCTTCGAAAATATCATCAAAGGCTCCATGGCTAACAATGGAAGGGACGATGAGATCGTCTATGATTCCGTGTTCCAGGAATACATCGACTGGACAATGGCCGATGATCCGGAAAGTGATTACTTCCAATCATGGGTGAACTTCGGGACCGATTCGAACTTCGCCTGTCCATCCGACTCTGTAATGAGAAGACATGTAGAAGCCGGTGTTACCGTCTACAAATATTACATGACACATGCTCCGTCCAAGTAAGATATTAAAGGTGACACCATCGGAGTTGCTAATCCACTTGTGCTTTCATCCACTTGCAATCATACAATGCAATGTATAGTTGCATTCATTGCAAACATACCAAAGTTGAATTTTCTAGCTTTTAATGTCGAATAGAAATGTACTATCATGAATAGAATTAAAAACGTTATCATCTCAACTTGCGAAAGTACATGTTACACTCAGCCTCGACAGTGGTGTTAGTCGGGTTTGGAAAGAAAAACAAATTTGTGCCCTGACCTAAGATTAGATGTTGACCTAAGTATACGAGGACATAACCTTATGTTGTAATTTATTCGCTTCCATGCACCTAAATCCTCGTTTTTTATTTCTGCGATTAATATTGGTCATTTTATACGATACGCTGTATAATTCTACGATGATTGTAGGAGACTTGCAGAGGATGTTTTTTTTTCTTTCAACAACCCTTCTATTTCTCTTTAACAGAAGTGTTCGCATGTATGGGGACGCACTTCCAAATACCCCTTGGCTAGGCGCTGGCCACGCAGAAGAAACGATATTCGTTTGGGGTCTTCCCTTCATTGATGAGCTTTACTATTACCGTGGACACAACTTGACAGACGAGGAGAACGCCCTCTCCGTTAAGTTCATGCAGTTTTGGACAAATTTTGCCAAGTCAGGGTAAGATAATCAATCTAAAAGCAAAGGTCACTGTTTTACCTCAAAATAGAAACAATACGTCGTATGAGTGTTATAAAACGACTGGGGAGCTCTCCCTGGAAAGAGTCTAGAAACAGGATCATCATTTCAATGTCATATGCCCATTTACCTTATCTTTTTTTCCTCCGTTCGCTTGGAAAACGGACATAAAAATTATGAATGTAATTTTCAACAAATTTGATACAACTTCTTGTTTGTGCTCTTTCATCGTGGAGTATTGAATTAGTTCATAGGTTCCTACATGATGCCTATAACCTCTGAGTTAGATATTCACCTAATTACATTCGGAAAAATAATTATACCTTTGTTTAAATAAAGAATTAAAATATTTGTATTTAAAATATTTCAAATAAATCAACTTAGGGAGCTTGTAGACACATTTAAAAATAGGAATCGTAAAATACATTTAATCTAATGTGAATTTCTGAAGATTGCTATATTAGTCGAGTTTGACTGGTAATTTTATCATCTTTTATGAATATACAATTAATAATAAAAAGGAACTTCATATATATGTATTCTCCTCAACTAGGTGTAAGGAAGGAATTCCTTGAATGATTTGAGCACCGAAATAGAAAGTCCAACTAAAAACCATATGACCGTGTGATATTACAGCGACTAGAGCACCTTTTCGTGGTGGATATGAACACTACAAGAGTATCAGAAATTACATTAATACTCTGAATATACGATAAAGCATGAATTTGCATTATATTTTATTCCATCTCAGTGACCCCAGCAAGTCTAGTGTTGGTGGAGAAGCAGGAGTAGGAGAGGATTCTTGGCCTTTGTACACGATCCCTGAGCTCAAACACAAGGAACTGTCCCTAGACTTGGGTGAAGGCAGAGCTGTGCTGGCAAGGCAGTGCCATTTCTGGAACGAATACCTTCCTGCCCTAGAGGCATTCACAAGTAAGAAGATTTTAATTCAATGATTTTATAAGATTTATAAGTTAACTAATTGTAACATATCGTAATGTTTGATTGAACTAACCCAATGCTCATAAACGCAATAAAATAAATACACTAGCCATATACGTGTACAATACATGCACAGACAAGACAGAAGTCAATTTTTTAATAGCAGTGAAGTTACCTAGGTTGTATCTGCAAAATCAAAACTACAGAGGGATTGCTTTCTTTCTTACATCCTATTGGCATAGACTTTATGCTCAACAACAGGCTAATCGTCATAGACTTGTTCCCAGTCCGGTTTTCCTACATGTGCATGTACATAAAGACGCTATCTTTAGCTATCATTATTAATACATGTATTATATTATATTTTAAATTAATAGTATTTTTGTTATTATCAGCTTTATTATTATCATCATTATTATTACTTTTTTCATCCCCGTCATCCTTCTTCTAATTATTATTACTATTATTTGTATTGTTATTATTATCATTATATTATATAATCATTATTCTATTAAACGACGATTACCACACTGACAACCAATATATAACGGAATTGTCTTTTTCCTCAGACACAATTGACGATGACGAGAAAGAATGGCAAGAGAGCTACGATGACTGGAAGGATGACATGACCGACTGGCAGCAGGCTTTCGAAGATTACAAGCAACAAACAACCTGTAATTAGATCTGCCAGATAATGACCTCTATTATCAAGGAGTTATTGTCCATGGTTACTACAACTTGATTTAACTCTTCAAAAATCTCCATAAGATTTCAAGATATAAAGATTATTGAAACGTTTGAACAATTTAAACAAGAAATTATTTTAGCATCGTATTGTGAAAATTTGCCTTGTATCAATACCCGTTCTTATTAGAAATCATGTGTCATAGTATATAGGTTCAATCACTTGACTCTATTCAAAGGTTTCAGGGTTCAAATCTAAGTCTGTCATTAACGTCCTCTGGCGTTCGTAGCAGTAATTGTGACCGAGGCTTACATATCTCAACGAATATTCACTTATTCAGCATTTGTTTCTTCTCTCTACCTCTTCAGAGGGACTTTATTAATCCATTTCAAAATACATATAGACTATTTACAAAACAAGTAAAACGAAATATTTGAATTATATATACGATCAACATAATTTCTTAAAAGGATCATTATAACATTTCTATTACTTTCTTAACTTCTTCATTATCGAAGTATTTTATATTTTCTTAGTATTTCAAATAAGATTTCGATGATGAAAATAAAATTATTTATTAACCTCTATGGATTGGTTTATACTTCCCTAAAGTTCTGCTTTACACAATCTGTGTATATTAAAAGTTGTGCATAATTTATCAAGAAATTAAGTAAAGTCAATTTTCTGCTATTCGTTTTATATCCAATCAATAACATGTTCATATCGATTTCAATTTCTATTTCAAAGATGAAATATATATTTCTTGAAATAAAGCTCTTACCTTCTTGCAATGAAACATAAAATGCTCAATAGTTTCTTTTTCACGACAAATTCACATTTATTAGGTTAAATTAAGAGGGCAATATCCTATGAGTTCATTTGAAATTATATTGTTTGGTATTATTGTCTCTTATCTTCACGGGCCTTGGCGGCAGCTCCTCGGATCTCTAATCCGATTGTGATGAACGTCACACGATCAGATTGCTTTTCCATATAAATCCGACACATGTGGCGGATTTGTTGTGTGCCAGTGATATTTGTTGGAGTAACAATCTTGGCAAAAGCAACATGAAACTCCTCACCAGTGAGTTGTTTAGTATTTCCATTCCTGACGTCTTCATATCAAAGAAAGACGGGCTTGGACCCTTTAGGTACATACATCGGCCTGTTGGGGTTGGGAGTGGTTTGCCTATTAGACATGTTCTTATATTCATCTCACTTTCGTCAAATGAAATCACTTCAAAATGGGATACGTATTAGCGTAATTATGGTTCAAGTTCAGTCTTACCTTTCGGATTAAATTGGATGGTCAACTTTAGTGTTGATATTTCAGGATTTTGTGTTGGTTAAGCTCAAGGATTCGAAAAAATGTCTTGACGTTGATAGCGCCCTCTCTACTTATTCAGGATCATAAATTGACATATCGTGGTCTTTGCCACACTCCACCCAGGTGAAGTAAATGGGTACCTGGTAGGAATTTATTCCTTGAAATGCTAGAGCGCCGTATGGCAGCCGTGCTAAAGCCAGGGTAATAATCGGGAGCGCCAGGAGGGTCAAATCTGACTGACATGAGCGCTATAAAAGAACCCACTATTATTATTATTATTATTATTACTGAGTATGATCAAATAAATTAGGTATTCATACAGATTGGGGGCTCACCTTTACTTTATCCCGAGTCACATTGCACTGTTTTCAGAGTTTTTCTTGCCGAAATCGTAATTTTTATTTCTGGCATATTCTACTGCATGTTATAATTTAGGTTCCCGGCCGACTTTGCAACTTTGCCAATCCAATTCATTCTGCGTGCATTTAATTTAGCACAATTTAGTCTTGCTTTTTTATTCGACAGTTCAAATTCATGATCTTTGCTTTTTAGTCAACATATTTCTCATTCAAATTCAGGTCTTATGCATAAAATGATCCCGTAATACTGCCGTTCGTACATGTACATCCAAATTCATTTCGGAGCAACCGATTTAGCATCTCGTTCATTCATATTAGTCCGATTTCCCCGATGATTTCTTTTTCACAAGTATGGATTTGTTCAAATCTGCTTCGAATTTAAACGTATATGAAGATGATTATTGGAATTTGGATGTAGATTATTACCGAAGAGTTCAAGGATATTTATTATCAATTGTAGGGGTGGGGACTTACGTGCAAGTTTTTTTCAATGCTATTTTAATAAGTTCATAAATAAAATAAGTACAATTCTATTGAGCGACATTAACATTATTATAGAAATCTCATAATTTTCAACATTTAGGAAAAAGCTGGTACACGATGGTTCAACACTATATATTTTATTTCCCCTATTTTCGTGTGGAGAGCGGATGACCGCTCTCTGGCGCTATACACTGCTCTCTTCTCTTCTCTTCTCTTCTCTTCTTTCTGTCTGTCTGTTTTGTTTGTTTGTGTGTTTGTTGTTTGTCAGTGGATGGGGGGGGGGGTAGGGTTTGATCTATAATATTCATTCAGTAAATTAATTCGAAGACATTGTGTAATATATATTTAACTATATAATGTATTTCTGAGGGCTGTACAATTTTCTTTAAGTTGTGATATTATGTATATCAATTAAAATGAAAATGTATGACTTTTCATTTGTACTTAATAAATACAATAAAGAATGCAACGAAACAAAAATCATCTTTTCATTTACAAGGAATTTGAAACAAAAGTAGGTAGGGGCCAACATAAACAATATACATTGTGATTTGAATGCACATGTTACCAATTGATTGCCCATAAGTGAATAAGAATGCCCGAGATCAAGTTAGGCAATTGCCGACGATTTTGAATGACTCATGGCTTCTAGACGGAATGAATTTGAAGTGCGAAAATCCCTGTACCAAAGCGATAAATTGCATAATTGAAGTGCAAGTTTGAATGACAGTTTCCGCCGAAAATAGTGTTTGCGCTAAATTAAATGAACGCTTTACCAAATGGACTGAAAAAAACTGCGAAATGGTGCCAGGGAAACATATATATATATATATATATATATCGTATTTTGAAGGACATCAACAAACACTTGACTGAGCTGGCGTAGCCCATTTGCATTTTGTGCCAGGCAAGATCCTTCCCCCCCCCTTTGAATACTGAGAAGGAGGACATTCATCTATTTTTAGGGAAGGTTATAAATGGATGTTCGAAGAACTAAACATTCTAAAATACTAAAACATTATCACAATTCAGACTTATCATGACAAAATAATCGCAGGGATTGAAAACGGAGGAAGTGCCTGAGATATGTCATTTTGTTTCCCTTCAATAATATTGTTGTTTCAAACTTGCAATGATTGCAAGTCCTTGGTCCTAGACTGTCTGTTCCAATTACTTGTCAATCGGAAGCTGAAACCCTGGTACAGAGGAAATGAATGCTATCATTCAGGAACACTGTATCTATAGGATATATTATCGAGCTCAAAGTCCCTGACGTTTACAGTTCTTCTGATAATGGAATCTAGCACTAACTAACTCAACCTCAAGTTCACCGCAGATAAATTTGAATTATCTGTTTCCTTTTCACCTTTACCACTGACCACTTGTATATTAACCTTGGTTTTTTGTAATGTTGGCTTTGCACGACAGAAACCAATGTACACGACCGATGTTAGAACGTGTAGCGTGGGAGGGTTGGGGTGTTGTGCGGCATATGCTCTGGGGAAAATTGCTCAGCTGTCAACATCTTATACTAACCGAATCGTTATTTCATCCCTAGACTAAGCAATATATCTAAACTCAACCCTAACCCTAATGTGACCTAAAATCCTACTACATCCCAAACTCTAAAGCCCTATATAGTTGACGTCGGAGGACAGAGGTAGGGGGAGGAGACAACTGCAAAATGGGGGGGGGGGACTGTTTTATAAGTCATAATAAGATGCAAAGTGGGCACGTTGAAAAAAGGATATAAATCCACACTTGTCTAGTTTACAAAGTTTGTGCCAGACCGAATTAATTTGTGTTGTAACTTGTATCACTACAACTCACAATTATATTAATATATTCCTTTTGTTTGTCAGAATTTGTTTGGATAATGTTTGAAGCTTATCGCAATTTCTATACAGTCAAAGTTTACTTATTTCAACTTTATTAAAAACAAATCAATATCGTAACGCGAGGGCATTCGTCTGCAAAAGTTTGCTAAAATGACGGAGTAAAGTGTTCGTGTGATTAAGTCTCCTAACGTTCCAGAAAACGTTCAAATTCGCTCCATTATAGCCATTTCGTTTAATACATTCTGTGAAATTTGCAGTTCATCTAGACTCATCGCGTTATGAAAATTGCTATTCACCCAACATTACACCGAACAGTCAATAATCTGGAAAAAATATAAATACACTCATTGCTTGCTGTCGAGTACTGTTTATGTGTACCTATATTAAAACAATAATACATTTTGAAGGACCTACCATCATTTGTATCTGCTTTGATCTAATTGCCACCTACGGATGTTATTCCGGATAAGAAACAGTAAACCTAAGAGGTCATATGTTTTGTTTTTGGTCCCAAAAATTTCGCAATGAGTGGTGGGGGGGGGGGGGGGGGGGGAGGGTAAGAGGGCATAGTTTTTAATTTTTTTTGGTCCCGAAATTTGAAAATTTGACCGATCAACATTTCGTTCCGTTGGGGGGGGGGGGGGTAAGGTCACCTTTTTTAGGTCACCGATTAGCATTTTTTTTTTTAAACGAAGGGGGGGGGGGTCCTTCAAAACACACTGACACACATAAACAAAAATGAAGGGGGGTTAACCCCACCCCCCCCCCCCTATGCGCACGCGCCTGGCCCTATCACCTACCTGGTGCCTAGACCACCCTTTCATAAGAGGACGTCACTCTTGACTACAGGATTAAGTGGTCCTAATATCAGCTGACCTGAGCTTCCTTAGCATCATTTCAGTCCTGTCGACAGCGTCGTCAAGATGGGGCCTCTCGTCGTCTGTCTTTTCGCCATTCTGGTGACACAAGCTATAGGTGAGCCAGTGCCTGTCGGGCCAAGGATCACTGTTAATGAAGGTACTCTTCAAGGAATGACAATTCAGTATCAACAAGAAACTCAGCTTCAAGTCGACAAGCCAATCGATGTATTTCTGGTAAGAAATCGCTATATGGTATTGAATTTAATCTAATGAAATGGCTGTTACGTGTACTTTACAAATATACAAACTTGTATTAAGATGCTATGGACTCCGTAATATTGATTGTATTCATTATTGAGGGGCACATCCCCCATCTGAGGCTTCAGTTATTCTTCTAGAACCACCCCTGCAAGTGAACCTAAAACAGAATAAAACCACCTTAAGAAAGCACTTTGGAATATGACAATGTTTCTTTTACAGGGGGTGCCTTTCGCAAACCCACCTGTACGATTCGCGGCACCAGAGCCCAAATCACCGTGGACAGGGGTGTATGATGCCACTGAATTCAAGCCGGCCTGTCATCAAGCCCCGTCACCCATCTACCCACAGCAGAGTGAGGACTGTCTCTACCTCAATGTATATGTTCCAAGCCCTAAGGTACTTATAGAACTCGTTTATATGCTGTGAATTTGCAAGGAACTTTCGAGAAACAACAATTTCGATAGCGTAATAGTGCATAACGTAATCTGAATATAATTTCTACGGGATATACAGAAGGGTATTAAAATTTCCCTTAGGTTGGTTTTTCGAAAGTAATTCGGGATCGTGTTTTGGTAACTTACAAGAATGGAAGGAAACTAATTGGAAGAGACGGTTTTTTTTGTTTCATAAGGAAGAAGAAAACAGAAATAATACAGGGGGCGAGACATAGAGGGGAGAGAGGGGAGGTGAAGGAGATAAGGCCAGATAAAATGTTCAGAACATGGCATTTTCAATAGCATGTTCATAATTCGATGAAACGTGGTTATGAATGGAACACGGACAAACTAAACGCCGTAGAATTGCCCATGTTTACCGAAGGCAACTTGATTATTTTCACAGCCGTCCAATGCGGCTGTGATGGTATGGATCCATGGAGGCGGTTTTTCGGAGGGATCTAGCAGTTCGAGTGCCTTCACAGGAGGACCAATTGTTAGCGTTGGGGATGTCATTCTTGTCACCATCAGCTACCGTTTGTCTATATTCGCAACTTTTACTACAAGTAGGTATACATTCCCTTTGGGAGTCAAGCTAGGGTCTGGGCTGCGCTATTTGCTTATGATGATTCTGATTTTTATATGTAATGCCCATTGCACACGATACGTCATTTTCAGTGCGTCAGTACCTGCGCCAAACAAGCCCGTGAATTGGTGAAGACAATTAGTCCACGCATTGTAAGATTTTGTATTTACTCTGTGTACGTTGTCGACTTCACATTTCTCGCTGGCCACTGCGTCATTCACTGACGCAACCCTACGTCAAGTAAATAACGCCTCCCGTGCAACGGGTATCGTTTATAGATACCACAAGTATCGAGTGAGACACACCTCTGTAGTTTTTATTGGTTGGTTTTACTATTGATGATGTAATAGTGTAGCTGTCGAGTGGTTTGAAAATTTAACTGGATATGAGAAGGTCGTTTGTTCAGGCCTCGGAGCAGCAATAGTTTTCTTTGTCAAGACATTAACTACGTTATTTGCCACTATCCACCAACGCGTTAAACGGGTACCGGTAGGAAGGAATTCTGTATTATCTGTAAACTCGAGGTATTAGGAGTTCCTTGAGCACCTTGCATGGTGGATATGAGCGTTATAAAGCTTTCAATATTACTGATATATAAATTATGCTTTCATGCTAATAAAATAAAATCATGCTCAATGGTGTACCATTTCCATTGATTCCAGAGGATAATGTTGCCCCAGGAAACTTTGGTATGCTCGATCAAGTTGCGGCGCTCCGATGGGTGTACGAGAACATCGAAGGTAATGTAGTCATTTCAAGGGGAGGAGGGGGGGGGGGGTTGAGGAGGAGAAGGGGGATGAGAAGGAAGAGGAGAGAGAATGAGGTGGTTCTATATTGTTTATGAGATTTGTAAGAACTGATGCCTTTTGCATTAAACGTACGAACATATCAGGGAGAATGACATGAGCATAATGAAATTGTTTGTTGAAGTAAATCATGCCTTTAAATACCGAAACTGTTGATTGTATGTATGAACGAAAATGCGTTTTTGCACAAACGTTGTGACTTAACATAAACGTATTACGCATATTTGAAGAGGCGATTCGACAATCTATGTAATCTATACATTTATAAAAAAAAAACTCAAAGGAAACCTTATCCTTGATAATACTGAAAAAGACGAAACAAAAATAGCCATTAGTTCTGATTAGGAAACACTTAGTACTATAATTACGAAGAATTATCTTAAACGTTTAAAGGTACTTTGTTCCATTTGCAGGCCCCAAACATGAAAAAGATTACATTTAGAGCTTCCCTCAAAACAAAAGGGCTTGAAAGCGGCTTTTAGTGGAAAATTACTACCATTAGTTGTCGGATCGACCAAGTGATTGCAATCACCAAAGTCATAGTCTGATATCCAGACCCTTCTACCAAATGGTCGTACGTTTTGTGCTGCACACTCCTCAACCAGTTTATTTTTGGCCAACAGCATTTGGTGGCGACAGGGAGAGGATAACTATATTCGGAGTGAGTGCCGGAGCCGCTAGTGTGAGCTTTCATACACTCTCGAAACTAAGCAGGGACTACTTCTCTCAGGCCATACTGCAGGTAAGTAAAAATTCAATTTTATAGGTTGATTAATTGAGTAATATTGTCAGTTTATAAAAAATAAAAAAAATACTTGTAGTTACGACGGTAGCATCATTTCAAGTACTATTGTTACTATCGATACGTAATGAAATATATATATATTAATATCAACTGTCAGGACTAAAGTAGGGCCTACTGGAGGCGTAATGAACAGTTGGGCGTAGAAAGCGAACATAATAATTATACAACATAAGAAAGAAGAAGTAAAAGACGAAAAAAAAAAGAAGATAAAGAAAAAGAAGTAGAAGAAGAAGGAGAAGAAGAGGAAGACGAAGAAGGTGAGGAAGAAAGAGAAGAGGAGTCGGATGAGGAGAAGAAGGAGGATGAGAAAGGAGATGAATAAGAACACAAAAATGAGAGTGAGACTGAAATAACTCCAAAGAATCCTACCTTCTGGATTGCATTTTTTTATTGAATGAATAGTTAGGGCAGTTTTGAACAGTCGACACCTGAATGTTGCCAATACTTTTCTCAATAAATTGTGGGTTTGAAAAAAGAAGCAGAGCGAGAATTAAATGAACTAACGCGTTTTTGAATTATATGAAACTATTGGCGAAATTGTCTATCCATCCATCATTGCTTCCAGAAAGTGAGCACAAAGCGGATGAAAATTATTTTTTGTCCCCTTGTGTGGCCTGGGTATTGTTCACGAAACGAAAAGAAAGTTCACCGACATCCATTCAAACGCGTGTTTTCAATGGAATGTCGGCGAACTTGAACTTATGACAGTTTCGTGAAAGGCTGCCCACCTGACATCAACTATTCCATGCCTTTTCTTTTCAGAGTGGATCAGCTCTTTCAGTATGGGCTTACAAGGATAATGCTGAATCGGAAATGACAAAGGTACAGAGTCTCGCAACAGCCATGGACTGTGATGCAGAGAACACTTCGGCTTTGGTTCAGTGCCTGAGGTCAAAAGAAGCAGAGGCGTTAAGGGCAGCAGCAAGCAAGGTAGCCTTCCTCTCTTTCTATCGTTATGATATCGTCATATGTTAGGGTAGTCGCACGGCGTAATTTAAAGGGATAGTTGAGTTCTGTTTTCAGATCGCAAATGCCTTCAAAGTGCATGGTTATTGCTCTTATTCTTATCTATGACATTTCTAGTGTCCTTTTAGGACCTGAACTTGCTATGAAGGTAATTTTATACCCCAAAATGTGTGAAATTTAGCCAATACGATCATACCAATTCAGCTCCACTTTCCAAAAATATGGTGACCGTTAATTAATTAATTAATTAATTAATAACAATACATGGGCCAGTTGGTTGTGCGTAATATAACAAACACGAAAAAGCTAATAAAAAAGCCAACATCAGCATTGGCAGAAATACAACGTAAGGGCGCTGTTTTGTTTTTTCAACGGCTTTCAACGGCTGGTTCTAATATTTGTGGTGGTACACAAGTATTAAAAAATCGTTATATTTATGGATATTTCAGCTGTCTCTGAACCGATGTTGATCAAACAAAGATGATTTTGTCATTTAAATTGTATGTTCTTTCAAATTTGACACTCAGTTTTTCATTATGTCACAAAAAAATATTTTGTGTAGCGCCCTCTTTAACAGAACTCAACTATCCCTTTAAATTTGTGAAGACAGAAAACCTGCGGCTTCCGTACGGCCTTTGAAGGGATGACGCACACTCGCCTTAGGGCGTCTCTGTGGCGGCCGTAGATTTTTGACTAATACCAATGCAGATGCAAGGTAGCCGCAATACCACCGTACGCGCGACGTATGTTCGCCGTGGAACCGTTCAAGGCAAGGCTACGGTGTGTCTAATTCTCGAATTGCTAGAACCTAGAAATGAAAAAAGTTATAACCCTGCGTTTTAATCCCACGGCGACCCGTACGGCCTGTAAAGATAGGGATACGTCCTAGGGTAACCCTGAGGCCACTGCAGATTCGCTGCGGCCGCCGCAGGTATCTCTCAATTTCGGGGGCCTACGGCCGCCGTATCCTAGCCTTAAAGCAAATCTGACGTTGGCATATGATTATATTAAACATCCGCAAGTCAAGCGTGTACTTGTGTCCAAATAGCGGACGGTACACGCTTACTAATACCTAGGTCCCCCTCCCCCCCCCCCAAAAAAAAAATGAATAAATTAAAAACATCTTTGTTTTTATTTTCATATCCATCTTTTTGCTCAGATTTACACTTCTAATTACGTAACCCTTGATGGAAACTTTCTGGAAGACAGTCCCCTCAATCTCTACATGAAGAACGATTTCAAGAAACTCCCGATGATCGCAGGCTTTACCAAAGATGAGGGAACATTGCTTACTCTCTCCGGTACCCTCCCCACACCCCCTCTCTCCGGGAAAGGCTTCAAAAGGATTATTGCTGCCTTCGTGCAGGAATATGGAATCACCAGCGAAGACGTCCTCGGTGTCGTATTGCAAGAGTACATAGATTGGACAATCTCCGATGATCCCGACGCAGACTACTTCCAAGCGACGGTAGACTTCATAACCGATACGCATTTCGCCTGCGCCGTGGATTCGGAGCTAAGGTTCCATGCAGGAGGAAGTAGCCCCCTCTACGAATACTTCTTCACGCATGTTCCGACTCAGTAAGTACTGCATGCAGAGGATCTTTAAATTTGAGGTAAGCAGTGTACCATCAGAAGTAGGATGTACATCACCCCTACCACTCAATAGTTGACGGTTTACTCTGTATTTTATACTGTGACATTATTGGAAAATTGCACTCTCTTGCAAGGGTGTCGATTTGTATCCGTGGTTGGGGGGGGGGGATGATAGGTGCCAAAATATTTTCGGAAATGGATCAAAGCAATCAAGAGGATTTCATTTTAGGGGCGGTAGTGGGCACGCGAAGCGCGGTCCCTAGGGGGTTGCGTGCAGGGAGGGGGAGTTCCCCCCCGCGAAGCGCGGAAGCTTTGACGTTTCACTAAATTATTAGAGAAAGAAGACGATTCGTTGGACCGTTCTCGACTCTTAATCCTTGTTTGAATCAAGTTCCCCTTCCTCCGTGCGTAGCGCGGAAGCTCTGACGTTTCATTAGATTATTAAAGACAGAAGACGATTCGATGTACCATTCTCGACTCTTAATCCTTAATGTTTGAATCAAGTTCCCCTTCCCCTGCTGACGTTTCATTAGATTATTAAAGAAAGAAGACGATCCTATGTACCATTCTCGTCTCTTAATCCTTGTCTGAATTCATTTTCGCCCATTCCTGCGCGAAGCGCGGAAGCTTTCACATTAGTAAAAGAAGACGATTTGTTGTATCGTGTCCTTCATGAACTCAGTTTCCCCACATTTTCAATACATTTTTTACTCTTAATCCTTGTCTGTATTCATTTTCGCCCATCCCGCGCTTAGCGCGGAAGCTTTCACGTTTAATTACATTTTTATGCTTAATCCACGTCTGAATGCAGTTGCCCCCTAACAGATTTGCCCTTTTCACTGAATTATTAGAGAAAGAAGACGATTCGTTGTACTGTTCTCTATATTAATCCTTGTCTGAATTAAGTTTCCCCACTGAAAATAATTTGTGATACAAATAAGTTGTGACATAATAATCTTTCTCCAAAAATGAAAAATCTTTTAGGAAATATCAGGAAATAATATGAGTGAAAAAAACAAAAATAAAGGTACAATGACGTGAATTTTAAAAAGGGTGAACGGAAACAACATAACAACTAGAGAACTATTTCATAAGTCATACTAATGTCCGAAAATCTTTCTCCTTATCTCCGATCTCATAACAAAATCGTCACAGAGTTCATCTATGTTTACACTGTCCAGGATTGTCTGATGTGCATTGCAGATTGCTATTTTTGCGCTTCGCGCTTAACATTTAGCTCGTTGCTTTTTGACGCTGCGTCTTTGCATTTGGCGCACTGCATTTCTATGATGCTCTTGATTGAACAAATTGAATAGATTCATCAATTCCTGATGAAGCCGTATGAGCGAGAATTCAATTTATTCTTGTCTCATATACGGTTGTCTTATTTACTTCGTATATATGTATGTATTATGAAAATGAGAAAGCAAAATGTGTATATTGATGGTCATCTTGCGAGTAATAACCATTAACTACTCTCATCGGGCTCTCATCCTTAATTTTTCTCTTCATTTTTTTTTTGATGGTGAATTATTGGGGGGGATGATTGTACAGGCCATCCCCCGCACCTGAAATATTGGGGGGGGGGGGATATATCCCCCCATCCCCCCCGGGAACGACACCCATGCTCTCTTGTAAAGTAATAGATATAGTTTACAGATCTGTTAGTATTTAAATGTTAAAGTATTATATGGGAGGGAGAATAGCGCAGAGTAACATTCTGTTTTATTTCGGATAGTGAGTCCACTCATTAAGGTGAAAATAGAACCTTTTTTTTTTTTTTTTTTTTTTTTTTTTGGGGGGGGGGGGGGGGCACTGCAAATACGCAAGTACAAGCCCGCTGATTGATTGTAGATGGCGGAGGGGGGGGGTGGGGTGGGTGGTCGGTATGATCCAGGCGTCTTCTTTATACGTCCCTTTTCCTTTCCCTTTCTCCCTTTTCTTTTTTCCTTTGTTCTTGTTTTTCTTCCTTGTTTGTGTCTCACCTCTCGATGCAAGGAAAGGGAGATGGAGTATGAGCCCCACGGTTCTTATATATATATATATATAGTATATATTGTCTAACATCTGTCGTTTATAGCTTATATATTACCTAGTAACGATTATTAACATTGAACTTGAGAGATGCCTTAAAAATGTGACTATATTATTAAAAGGATTGCATTGACCTTTAGGAGTATCTCCACACTTTTTGAGGAGCCAAAGCCGTGGCTAGGAGCTGGTCACGGAGAGGATGTTCCACTCGTCTTCGGCTGGCCATTCATAGAAGACCTGGTAACTTATACCGGCTTTAACCTCACAGCAGAAGAAATGGAACTCTCTTACAAGATCATCCAGTTCTGGACAAATTTTGCTAAATCTGGGTAAGACCGCCTATATAGGAAAATTAATCCTTTCGTACTTAATAAACGATTGCAGTTGAGAAATCAACTAAAGGGCAATTTGAATATCCTATTGTATATCCCATAGAATTGATAGTTGGATTGCGAGTTACCTCATTGTAATGTTTGCACATTTCAGTAGGTGGTGGACAAGGCTATTAGAATTGCCTTTTCTTTATCGAAATTTTTGTGGTAGCGTTTTAATGATCTTTTACATTACAACACGGAATGTTGTATCGGAAAATACAATTGGCTGCGTTTTTTTTCGCGCTATTGACAGTTCTACACAATAATACTGCCATTTGTGCAAAGTCTACGAGAACGTGTAGAATTATTATTCCGTTTACTTTACAATATATATATATGTAGAAAATTGAGGGGCATATGCACACTATAAATAGTTATCCATATTTATGTACATAGTTTTCTATTGTTAATGTTATATTGTATTTTCTATCATTTGTATTTTCACTGTCAAAAAAGCCATTGGAAGCAAAATTTCTATGTAATGTTTGCATGCATGGACCAATAAAATAATCTTGAATCTTGAATCTTGAATCTTGAATATGTGTAAGCATTTGCTTGACTTGTGAAGCTGTTCGATAGCAAGAACACAAGCGAGCTCATTGAAAGGTTGAGTCTTGATTAAACTGTGGAGGAAGTGGTAAAGAGAAGTGGATTGAGATGGATGTGTCATGTTTTAAGAAGAGAAGATGAGGAACTTGTAAAAAGGAAAAGGAAGACCGAATATTCATGGAAAGATATTATGCTGAAAGAAGGCAATAACAAGGTTGGTCTAACTGAGGAGTATACTCGAGACAGTGTCATCATGGCGTGACTTTAATAAATGAAAGCTAAAGCACATAATATTGTCATTTGTGCAAAGACTACGAGAAACGTGTAGAATTATTATTCCGTTTACTTTAGAATGTATGTTGTTTACTGTGCAAGCATTTGCTTGTAAGATGATAGTTTTTAGGAATAAATAATTGGTTCAGCGAGCCTTTTCCCAAATGTTGTAATACATTTGTATAATGATATATGAGAAAGTTCCCACTACTCCGAGTTATGACAACGTTTTATTCATCTCTTAATCCTCTAGTGACCCGAGTAAGGCCTCTGTAAGCGCTACCCCTGGTGAAAATGAATACAGTTGGCCAGCCTTCGATCTTCCAGGTCTCCGGTACAAGGAACTGTCTACAGAGCTTGGGGAAGGCAGAGCCGTGAAGGCTAGGAAGTGTGCTTTCTGGAGAGAATACTTTCCACAGGTCCTCAGTTTCATGGGTAAGACCTGGGAGTTGGAATGGACTTCATAGGGTATTTCTATTATACAATATAATGCCTCAGGTGTTAAAGATTATAGGTGAATATAAACCAGATGCTGATTACACGACATGATCTTAGAATTAACGTCTCCTATAAAGAAGGACCTGGACACGAGCGTCATATTCTGATAGCTTTACATTCATTCATCAGTGTAATTGTGTTGCCTCTAAATTGCTTTGATTTCATATCATGTCTATTGTGAGCCAGAAGGGCAGTTTGTCAGTATGAAATGATGTGAGTCGTAGCCCTTCTGGTTCTCAGCAGGCAAAATCCCAAGAGGCGATGAAATAAATGATTTGTTCCATGGATGTTATATTACTTTTTGCATATTTAAATTCTTTTAATTTATTTACAAAATATTTTAGGAGAGCCTCAAACAGCTGAGGTGGACGACGACGGAGAAGGCGACGAGGAGACTGAGGGAGACACAGGATCACGTGAAGTCTTGGTGGAGTATCAAGAGCTCTTAGCGGAATGGCGTCGAGAGTTTGCAGCGTATATGGAACGCAAGAGCAATCGATGCAGTGCAAATCCAATGGCATAGTCGCTAGCTGTTAAGCCAATTGGTTAAATCTAGTCGGCCGGTCTAGCGCTCAATAAAGAAAGAACATGGAAAAATCGTCAGAGGAAAATCTGCCTGCATGATACACCCGCATTAAATCAAGAGGAGATAAGAGGGTTTACTATATGTACATGTATAAGTATATCTATACCTGCTTTTACACATTTTATTCTGTTTATGAAATCGTTGCATTATTTTTTAATATGATCTGAAATTGTACACAGTTGTTCTGCAAGGCCCTTTTCTCCTTCTTTCCTTTTAAACACTAGCTGCCAAAATGCATTCAATTGTAATCGGTATTGAAAACGAAATGAATAAGTAAAATAGTTAAGCAAGGAATACAGTGCTTTTTCTATAAACTGGTTATCAAACACTGTTTGAATGTATAATCCGCTTAACATACCTTTACACGATGCAATAGATTTGATGATTCTTAAATAAAGTTTGTAGTTAGTCATTTTTCAAACGTATCGTGAAAATACATTAATAAAGGCTGAACATTCAGTAAGTAAATTATGTCTTTGTGAAACGAACGAGCTGATCCATTTAAGATGAATGCAAATGTGAAAATAATAGGTATTTTAGTGTATACCATTTCAGGTGAATTATATTATCATATGTGGAATTACCAGGATTCGAATTAAATTGCACTTTTTAAAAACCAGACAATTTGTTCTCCTTTTCTTCAAGTATGGCTACTCTATATTTTCCTGTAGACGTGTTTAAAAATGATGTTTCAAAGGTCTCTGAAAGCAAATATAAAAGATAAAAGAATTGGAAATTAGATTTTTCAAATGTGAAAACGGAAGAGTAGATAGAAAAATTAGGGAAATTAGGGAATTATATTATTAAAAATTAGATTTAGAGAGAAAAAACACAAAAACAAAATTCACAACAGAACGTGCAATAAATATTTTCTGGATAATGGAAAAAAAAAGTACACATATCTAGTTTTTAAAAGATTGATAATTTATGACCGAATGAGTGCAGTTTTACTATAAATAAGAATATGATGTTGTGAATTAATAATACATGAAGTTTTGGACACTTCTGTTCCTAAAGGTTTCTCAAAGAAAGTGTGCTATACAGGAGCGGCAGATTTCCCTACATTTTGTAGGGAAAGAAAGAAGGAAAAAATTGCCCACCACAAATAATCAAACCGAACAGAAAAGCAGCAACAACAATAACAAAAACAAACAATATCAAACAAACACAAAACATGAAAAAGGGATGATCAGTAACGAAAAAAAGAGGAAAATGAATGAAGTGATAGCATTAGGTCGTGTCTGTTTGTGTGTGTGTGTGTGGGGGGGGGGTGAACTGAATTTAGGGAGAATCCGGTAACCCCTTTTTGAAGGAAAAGTCAATTTTAGGAACAAAGTTTGTGTCATGATTTGACAATTGTTTACCTCGACTTTGATAACTGAGACTCAATATCTAGTTTTAGAGAGCGAGAGAGAGAGAGAGGGAGGGAGAGAGAGAGAGCGAGAGAGAGAGAGAGAGAGAGAGAGAGCCAGTGCACATTTCAAAGGATAATAACATAGATGTTTTCCTTATTAACAAATATGCTTCAAATTAGAGATTTTGAAATTCTGCTTGTTGATAGCGCTTTGTAACTGCAAGGAAAAGGCGCTATATCAAATATATTTTGGACAAGATTGTCAAAGTCATTGTTTACTCGGGCGTAGTTTTCCCAGGATATTGGCCTCTGCAATAAATTGCTTAGAATGAAAACATAGAATAAGAGATAATGTTCCAACCAGCGCTCAAAATACACGGGGGCGGTGGGCGATTCGCCCCCGTGAGCTACATAATCGCCCCCGTCAGGTTGCTCACGGGGGCGATTGCAAAATTAAAAATCGCCCCTGTGGAATTATAAAATAAAGATTATGTTTTCTGTTATAACTTTAACACAATATTGAGTTTCAATTTTCAAACCTTAAACCAATGAAATGGAACTTAGATTAACGTGCAAGATTTCTCGCTCTATGAGTAGGCCTATTATTACCGACTCAGCTCGCAGTGCAATGCCGCCGTCAGCAGTGGTTATAAGCCTACTGCGCCGTTAGTAACGGTACGTGGGCACGCTGCCGCGCCATGTCTGCTGGAGCTGGAGGCGATCGCGCAAGGACAGAAACATGGTCATGGAGAAGTTTTTCGTTGTGAAAGCGTAAACCCGTTGAAATCTGGTGATTTCAAATGACCAGCAAATAATGAACCTCGACCAGTAATCAATATTAGGGACTTTTAGATTTGCACGATGAGAACGTGGACTGCAACGTGACCTCCTTTTAAGGCACTGCCAGTGCTTAAAAGGACGTCACATGTGACTGCCAGTGCCTTAAAAGGACGTAACACGTCCACGTCCACGCAAATCTAAAAGTCCCTATTGAAAAGAAGAGGAAGACCAAGATGTCGTGGAATGATATGGTAACATGGGCAGATCTACGGGGGGGGGGGGTTAAGGGGTTTAACTCCCTCCTCTCCCCCCCCCCCCCCGCCGGCCGCGAATTTGCGATTCCCAAACCACTCAGCTATGGGAGACTTTATGAGCAACGTGATTGGTCGAGAGAAGAAATGAATATTACGTCATTTACTGCACGCTCGGGCTCGCTCACAGCTGACACAGACACACAAACACTCACAATGTTAGTCTGCAAGCACAGACTCTAATTTGACACTTTACGAAAGATATCATGTCTGAGGGTTGTAATGCCTAATCCTTTCATTAAACTCTGATTATTAGAACAACTGCTGGGCCTCTCTGCAACCCCTTTTTCCCCTCAGACTCAAGCTCTCAATTATACATAGACATCTAGACTAGTAAAGTTAGACTCCCCCCCCCCCTCCCCCAATAAATAATGTTCCATTTTTTATTTTTTATCATAGGTCTATAGATCTAGGGTCTAGATCTAAAAATAAAAATAAAAAAAATCATCCAATCGATATCTACATTTCATTAGAACATACTTAAAAGATCTATCATCTAAATCTACATGTAACTTGTGTTATTGTCTATGTTCAAACAATGCATGGCTAGGCTCAACAAAACACTCAGGACTGCACATACGCTATGTTGTTACTAGGTACAATGCACTTCACACGCGAGCTAGCTACAGGCACATTCAGGCCCACTGTTATCCATTGTTTATGTGCAGCCCATTCATGCAAACATCATTCCAAAAGTCATAGACACGGATCTGATCATGGCGACTTTATAATAAAATAATTAAATACAGGGTCTAAATATCTACTTACATGCAGATTTGGAAAATCATTTTGAAGATTTGATGGTTCCCTCGGACTTGGCCCCAGACACATTCGCACCGCCATGATGAGATGGCTCGCGTCGATGTGGGCGTGTCTTTATAACTTTTTTAACCAATCACGTTGCTCAAAATGTTTCCCATAGCTGAATGGTTTGGGAATCGCAAATTCGCCCCCCGGCCCCCTTGGGCTGCCAAGTGAAAATGTGATGTGCATAGAAAAACGCCATTATGTGTCCATATCGACCCACACAGTAAGATGTTAGTAGATGCCAGGAAAACAATACGGGGGTTCAAAATAGCAACAACAAAAAAAATCGCCTCGCCGCTATGCGGGTCGTGGACGATGCTTCGCATGTAAGTAGATGCCAGGAAAACATCACTTACGGGGGTCCAAAATCAGGGGCGGATCCAGCCGGCGGCAAGAGGGGGGGGGGGGGCAAATGCACATATATTTGTTTTGGGGGGTCCAGTTTTTTGGGAACATTTTTGCGCCGACTCAGCCGGCCGGTGAATATTAAAGCGGGGGGGGGGGGGTAGGGGATGCTGGAGAGGAGGACTACTAATCTATTTTATTTTTTTCAGGGGGGAAGTGAAGCGCCGTTTTAGCATGACTTTCTTTTTAACTCTTACTTTCACCTATCTCAGATAACCCTAAGTTTTTGGTTGCTGCTTTATATGTAGTTGATAATGCATAATTAAAATAAAGAGAGAGAGAGAAAGAACCACCACCATTTTGCAATGGTTCAGGGTTTGTGTAATATACATTTGAAACCATTTCTTAGCGTCTCAACCCTAAAAAAATAGCAAAACTATTTTTGAGGAAAAGCATTATACTGAACTGAATAAAGAATAATAGCTTTATATTGGCTCATACTAATACTGATACGGGCTAAAGACAATGTGGTATTTGTATAGAGGTATTCCAAAATGACATTCTGATAATCAACATTTTGTTCTGATATCATAATATATACGCATAATACAACTGATCTTTATGATTTCTTAACGTGACATAGCTTCTTCTCCCCCAGCAAACAAAAAAGAAAACAAGGTTATTTAATAAAAGGATCATGCGACAAATAATCATTGTGATTCAAATTGATGCAAGGATTTTTTTTTGAATAAGCAACGCTTTTCACCAAAATCTTCTTTGTAAAAACGACTTTTACAAATTTCAGCCATGCAAATCTGCCACTGTGTTGTAAGATCACTTTCAGATTAGGAGAAGTGTATTCTTTAATGAGTATTTTACATTGAATGGAACGTCTCAACTCAGCAAGCATGGCTGAGATTTGTAAAAGTTGTTTTTACAAAGAAGATTCGGGTGAATAGCAGTGCTTATTCAAACAAATATTCGCATCAATTTGAATCACAATCATTATTTGTCGCTTAATCCCTTTTAATGACCTTGTTTTCTTTCTCGTTTGCAAGGGGAGAAGAAGATATGTTACGTTAAAGACATCATAAAGATCAGTGTTGTATGCGTATATATTATATACACAGGCCCCGCGGAACGTTTATCAAAGTGGGGGGGCTAAAGTATTTACGATCAGGTAGAGGGTAGCGAGCGTAAATTGGTGTGGGGGGGGGGGGGGGTTCAGGGGTTTTAGGCATTTAATTACGGTCAGAGAAGCACAAATATTTTGATGCCGCATTTGTGTCACTGGCAGGTCAGGGGGGGGGGGGCGTTTTATATTTTATTTCTTAAGGTAAAATTTACGTTACTATCCTATTTTTTAACCGGTTTTGGAGGCTAGGAGGGGGGGGGGGGGGCGGGCCGGTAGAATCGGCCCGTGGATCCGCGCCTGTCCAAAATAGCACACACATAAAATTGCCTCGCCGCTACGCGGCTCAGTAAAGAAAGAATGTAAAGGTTGCTCCGAATAATGAGGAGGAAATAATGTGCAGAACGGGAAAAATCGAGAGAATGTCATCAGGGGATGAAAGTCAGTAAAAGCTATGTAGCTTGTAAATTTGTAAGAGGGAAAATGCTGATTAAAATGATAATGATGAAATTGCAAATAATTGAGGAGTATCATAGATACCAATTCAATGGATATTTGTATAACAAAAGAGCCCCCGTCAGTACTAAAAGAGCCCCCGTGAGAAGACTCAAGGGGCTCTTTTTTTGGGGGGAAGAGCCCCCGTGGACAAAAAAATTAATTTGAGCCCTGGTTCCAACGATATATGATATGTCAGATGATATGATATGTCAGATCATGCCAACGTCATGATAGTTTTAAATTATAGAGGAATATCTGGTTAGCATATTAGAAATATCTCTATCAAAGTCACCCTGATGTAATGTAAAAGTATTCTTCTGTGTTTCCATACGGAAAAGGGGATTACAATAATGTCATATTGTCTATTCGGGGCCAGAAAGGTGTGTATAATGATAATGTCCTTTTGTCTTTACACAGAGATATATAACCTTTTCTAATCTTAATGTGTATGGCTATCAGAGAGAGAAAGAGAGAGAGAGAGAGAGAGAGAGAAATAGAGAAAGAGAGAGATAGAGAGTGAGAAAGAGAGAGAGAGAGAGAGAGAGAGAAGAGAGAGAAAGAAAGAGAGAGAGAAAGAAGGATAGACAAAGAAAATGAATGAGGGAGGGAGAGAGAGAGAGAAAGCGAGAGAGATAGAGATAGGACAGACAAATGAGGAAAAGAGATTTTGATATGAATAGTAACATTCTCTGTTTTCACTTACAATCGAATCCTGAAATAGCAAATTTCTGCAGATAAATACCTAGGAAGTGGATAAATAATGGAGATTTACCAGATAAAATGAAAGTTGTGGATAATTGTGATAATCAAATACAAATGACACCATCGGCTATTAATAACTATGATGTCATAGTTATGTGAGCTCATCTCCGTTTGCAAACGATTTCCATGAAGTAAGTATCACTAACCTTTAGTGATAGCGCAGGGATACTCGTTGACAGTGACAGTGGATTTTACGCTTGCAACAGACTGCATCAAAGTGAAGAGTCCTTAGCATTGAATTTTGTAAAATGGATTTTTACATCCTTCTCAGCCTTCTGTTTCTTGCTTTGATGCCCGAAGTATCAATTGCAGATCCAAACGTGACCGTAGCCCAAGGCATGCTCGTGGGAAAAACTGTTAATTTTACAGAGGAGAACTTTATTAATGTCAATAAAGATGTTGATATTTATCTGGTAAGCTTTCTTTCTTATACAGTGCCTGATAGTTAGTCTTATAATTAGAAATTGTGAATGAGTTTTAAACGAATGACATTGAAACAAAAAAAGTGAATATTTTTCTGTATTTGAAATTACTAAAGAAAAGCTCTTGCCATAAAATATCCAAAATGCCAGAATGCACTAAGTTTGTTTACGAAAATCAGAGGTTTCAAGTTTCATGAAGACCAAAACCTTGTATTACATTGCTTCATGTAAAATTACTATTATTATTTTAATTGTTTATGTTTATTTAAAATGATTATGATAATAAAACGACAATAATTATTATCATTATCATTATCATCATTATCATCGTTGTTCTTTTTTATATTTATTATTATTTTTGTCATCATCAGTGGGCTACATTTTCTATTACAATTAAAGTTGAATGTCCAAATTATTTGTTTCAGTGCTACGATGTATAAGAAGTATAAATTCGTATTAATAGTCAAAGAAAAAAAAAGACATTACAGAGCAAATTGCTTCTGTATAAAATTAATGAAAAAACGATGTTGTATCTACCCGCATTTGCCAACAGGATATATAATAAACAGTGGAAACGGAACAAAATCTTCCCCAAAAGGAGGAAACATTTTGTGATATAAATCACATTATTTTGTTTGTTTTACGTCTTTACCCAATGAATTTCCGGAGAAATTTATTTGTCATTCCATCAATCCAATTAAAAAAAAAACCATAATATACAGATCTTCTATCTCATTTCATAGAATGCATAATGTATACAGAACATATAGAGCTCACTTAACTATGAAGGCACTCGTCCTATAAAAACGTGATGTGGAAACTTGTTGTTGGATGCCACTCACACATTACTAACTTGTCATATACGAAAAATTGCAAAGTCACAGTTCACTTTTATATATTTCACTCCGACGCACTCAATCAATACAAATACTTGAACAAATGCACGCTATAACTTGTATTATCATATTTAGTATGAAAACATAGACTTTGGAACTTTCGTTTCAATCAGATCATATTAACCCCAGAGTTGACGAAACTTGTGTGTGTCCAAGAGAGTGAGAAGCAAGAAATCCGTATTGTATGGACACAAAGTAAATTTCCATTCCTAGTGAAGGACACAATGCCTACTTTTCAATAAACATATATTTAAATGGAAGAAGATGTAAAAGTATACTGATATGCTATTTATAAAAGTATACTGATATGCTATTTATAAAAGATGTCCAAATACAAAAGATCTTGGAATACTACTCCTCCTCCTACTACTACTACTACTACTACTTCTTCTTCTTCTATACTACTACTACTACTACACTGTCGCTCATGAAGTTGGAATATTTTAGTTTTACCCCAATTTATGGAATTATTTTAAAAATAATTTAAAAATAATAGATCTAGATAATAGTATACATTCTCAGATTTTATCGAATAATAATTTGACAATGTGTGTTTTGCGGGACTGCTAAAGCATGTGTTTGCTACTACGCTTATCAACTAGGGGACCTATGCCCTCAAGTCATAAATGACAGTAATGAGGAGTAATGCCCCACAAAAGGGCACTAATATAGCGAAACGACACGGTTTTGATCCTGGGGCCTCACAGTTACGAGGCCATTGCTTTGTCATTGAACCATGACTGTACGCAGCGGGGGCTAGGGTAGGGGGCGGTTTCCTTTTTCAAAAAATGTTCTGTTTTTTTTAAAATTTATTTATCTAGATCTATTATTTTTTAATTATTTTTTAAATAATTCCATAAATTGGGGTAAAACTAAAATATTCCACCTTTATGAACGACAGTGTACTACTACTACTACTACTTCTTCTTCTTCTATACTACTACTACTACTACTACTACTACTTATTCTATACTACTACTACTACTACTACTACTACTACTACTACTACTACTACTATTTCTACTACTACTACTACTACTACCAATACTTCTAATAATACTACTGTTACCACGGATACTACTATCATTATTATTGTTATCAATATCACTGTTACTAGTATTTTTCCATGATAGGGAGTACCGTTTGCGGAGCCACCTCGTCGCTTCAAACCACCAGTCGCCAAACAGCCATGGGATGGGCCTCTTAATGTGACGGAGTTCAAAGATGCTTGCACGCAGATTCCGTTGATTGGGACCATAATGGAATCAATGTCCGAGGATTGTCTCTATCTCAATGTCTATTCTCCTAGCCCGAAGGTAGCCTATATCAATTGATGATATACACTAAGCTTTTTAAAACATACTTTTAATATTTCACTTAATCACGTTGGAAAACAATTTCGAAAAATCAACCAAAGCAATTTCAAAAGTCCTGTCAATTACTCTTTGAAATGAGCGAACACACAATGACGCATTACGTAATCCGAACATGACTTCTTTGGGATATGTATATATAAAGAATGGCGTTGAATTAATTTGGCCCTCATTTTACTTTTCTTATGTCTTTGCCATCGCGTTTATTTGTAATAATTTTTTTTTTTTGAAGACTGCAACTTGAAATATGATTATGACAGCATTTCATATTGGAAAATGGACTATTTTCCTATTATTTTTCAAACATTATAGTTTATCTTGGACATGATTCATTCTTCCAAAGTCGTGATAGTAGGTTTAATTCATCAAGTCGACCATCTAGGGATCGATTCTTTTCGAGTATGTATAAGCAATTCGAAACTACAACTGTATCAGAAATTCACTCCAATGTAGTTGTTAAATAAAGATTTGTAGGGTTAATCTCACTTTTTAGCGTGGATTTCCATTCCTAACGAAACAATCCTTGATTTAGCTCCACATTATGGAGTTCCACTCCTGTATATTTAGAGAATTTCTAATTCCTAGCAATGTACATTTTTTATGTAGCCCACGAATGCAACAGTCATGGTATGGATCCACGGTGGAGGTTTCACTTCAGGGACAGCCAACCAATACGATTATTACGGGGTCCCATTGGTCGCTGTCGGTGACGTCATCGTGGTGACGATCAATTATCGACTAGGAGTCTTTGCCAAGTTCACCACAAGTAAGTTTATACAAATATAACAGGGACACTTTTTATTGATTCCAATCAAATCATTTTGATGATACATAGTATATATTCTTAATAATTTTTGATCGTTTTATTAGCTTTACAACGTTTTTTTTCTTCTTCTAAATGGCCCTATACATTTTGGTCAACGTGTCATTTTAAGTTTCAGGTTATATTTCTCAAAATAATTGGTACAAATAAACATTAACTCTATTAACAGTAAAAAGAAAGACAAGGTGAGAGCCTCATACCAACTAGTTTGAATGCATTACATTAAAAGACTGAGCTGAAAAGAATGGAATATAGAGGGCGCTAAGGTGAAAGATATGATTGTGAGTTATGGGCTCCAAGGGTAACAAACTTTAAATTAGTCTTTAAAAAAAGAGGGAACTAGCAACTACCCTCACTCACAGCAATATATAATTCTTATTTTAAAAAAGAGCAATCTTAGAATTTATTAAAATCATGTAACAAGTCAGTGCTATTTGAAAATGTTGTAATTTTGTATTTGCCCTCAGAGGATGCCGAAGCACCTGGTAACGTGGGGATGTTGGATCAAGTAGCTGCTCTTCAGTGGATAAACGATAACATTGAAGGTGCCAATTTTTTCAAATCCAATGTACACTAATTTCTAGATAGCAGATGTTAGTAGATCATAATACATGTGTGGGTAACTCAACCAAAATTGCCAATAATATACAACTATTCATGTTACATTGAAACCATTATAATGAATTGGAAAACAATTTTCTTTTAAATGTCGTTAAAAACCCGACATCTGGTTTTGGCCGTGTGCGTGTTAAATGTGATTTGAAATATACACAGTTATTCAAATAAAACCTACCCATGCATACACCGCTACAGAAAACAAAAAAACAACAAATCTGTCATTGGCTTAGATGGGGGAGAGTATTATGTAAAAAAAAAAAAAAAAAATGGGGGAAATAATTACGAGACTTGAATTAAAAGTTAAGGAAATATTCAACCTTAAAGGTATAGACCAGTTTTGGAAGCGCTCCCATCTCCAAAAATGAAATGAGAGCTCTTATTACCAATCAGAGTATGTTTTGACTTATAAGTGACGATACAAATTTTGCCGGGAAACGGCCAACTATTAGATTTATTTGGTAAATTATCATTTTCATCTTGCCTGAATAGATATCACGAAAGCACTTCAAAATTGAACATTTTGGCATATATTTCTGCATTTTTTGCGAATTTAGGTTGAAGTATTGTCATTTAAACCTCTGAAGGAAATATTTAAATAATATTGAATGGATATTTTGCACCCAAAACCCTTGAAACGGAATTTTACCTCTGCCGGTCTTTATCTTTAAAAGAAATGACTCTAAAAGAAAGCAAAATAAATCATGGAAGCAGAATGGTGAATGGTTGAACAAAACATAACAAAACTTGAGACAGTTTTGGGTTTTTGAAATCTGTAATCACTATACGTATACGAACTACATATTGGCTGAATCGGTAATGTCACTGTGACGTAGCGCTGGACTACTTTCCGATATTTTCCAACACACAAACTGACTAAACTATTTTTTGAAACGTATGAATCGGGAAAGTCTCCAAGTTTTTTAGAGGACCTATGATAATATAATATACGTTAAAAGATATATTTTTCAATTTAAATAAGGATGGCCACATGTGTGTCTTGATTTTATCAAGACCCGTTTGTGCCTTGATGTTATATTTGGTATATGGAATGCGACAACATCTTAACAAATATATATATTATATCTATTCATTTGGAAAGCTTTTGGTGGTGACAAAGATAGAATAACACTATTTGGAGAGAGTGCCGGTGGAGCGGCGGTCGAATACCTAACTCTATCCAAACGCAGTCGAGGTTTATTCAACCAAGCCATCATTCAGGTAATTGGTATTTTATTTCTATAAATATTGGGGGCAAAAATATAATAATAAAGACTTTAAAATAACATAATAATATAATCATAATCATAACATATATCGGACAGCTCTACCCGTCGTCCGTCCAACAAACTCCTGAAGTACCTATATTCTGCTAGGAAATGTGGATTTTTATCAGTTTGTATTGGCTCAAATGGTCTTTTGAAGTTGTTTTTATGTTGTTTGAGTGGCCCAAATACAGAAAGAATTTTTGTAACTCGGGCCATTCAAACAACAATTTACCACTTCAAAAGACCAGATGAGCCAATATATACTGATCGAGGATTAAAGGGATAGTTGAGTTCTGTTGCAGAGGCGCTACACAAAATAATTTGTTTGTGAGATAATGAAAAACTGAGGGTCAAATTTGAAAGAACATAATATTTAAATGACAAAATCATCTTTGTTTGATCAAAATTGGTTCAGAGACGGCTGAAATATAACGATTTCTAATACTTGTGTACCACCACTAATATTAGATATTTTGAAAAATTTGAAAAAACCGTTGAAAAAAACGAAATAACGCCTTTTACGTCGTATTTCAGCCAATGCCGATGTTGGCTTTTTTGTTGGCATTTTCGTGTTGCTTATATTACCCACAATCAGCCGGCTCATATTTTGTTATTTTTGATTAAATTATTAATTAACGGTCACCATGTTTTTTTTAACGTGGAGCTGAATTGGTATGATCGTATTGGCTAAATTTCACACATTACGGGGCCTACAATACACCAGTTTTCAGTTGTGTGCGCCATTTTAAACAAAGCCAATGACCTGGAGGTCATGTATTTATGCGTAAATTAAGATTGCGCCCATGCAAATTATGATGATATCACTGCCTGCGCGCTGCGTTGTGCGCGCATATCATCATTTGCATGGGCGCAATCTTAATTTACGCATAAATACCAGAGGTCAGAGGTTATTGGCCCCGGAACAGGGCCAATTTGGCCCTGTTCCGGGGCCAATGACCCGAGGTCAACTGTCTGCTCATGCGCACTGATACAACTGTAAACTGGTGTATTACCTTCATAGCAATTTTAGGTTCTAAAAGGGCACTTTGTCATAGATAAGAATTAGAGCAATAACCATGCACTTTGAAGGCATTTATGGTCTGAAAACAGAACTTAACTATCCATTTAAATGCTCTATAAACCCAGATTATTAGGTGGTCTGTCATCGACAGACCACCTATTGATTTTGTCAGAATTTTATTTTTAGGTGATACGTACGTAGACGTATCACCTTTTGATTTCGTCAAGATTTTTATTATTTATTTATTTATTAGGTGATACGTACGTAGACGTATCACCTTTTGATTTCGTCAAGATTTTTATTATTATTTATTTATTTATTAGGTGATACGTAACGAAGTCAACGTATCACCTTTTGATTTCGTCAAGATTTTTCTTTATTATTATTATTATTATTATTATTTATTTTTATTATTCTTCCTCGAATTTGTTCGCAGGATATCTCAAGACTGAATAAAGCCATTATCATGAAACTTTCAATGATGATAGATCTTAGTCTAACTTAGAACTGTGTGACTTTTCAGACAGTCAAGGTCATCGTGACGTCATCCAGGCGCCATTTTGTGAAAATCAACTTATGATCATATCTTCATAAAGGAAAGCCATTTTTCATTCATATTTATCATGATTAAACTCAATATCCGTCCGGTCAATTTCAAGTCAATAAATGCGCGCAAAAATGCGCGTACGCTTATGTCCGCGCGCGAAAAAAATTAAAATGCTCCAAATCATCCCAATTTTTTTTTACATCCGTTTCAGGCCATATGGAGCATTTGATAAAAAAATTACGCACACGCGCATGCGCGCGCATTTTCGCGCGTACTGGCATTTTGCAATATAGAATCGCCGAATTTTTTCTGTCATTATATTTGATACATTTTTCCAAGCATTTTGATAACTTGTTCACCTTTTAATAACGCAATGAGCGTCCGTCAAAGTTGACAGCACGCGCAGATCTGCGTTATCTTTATCCACCATACATTGGCAAAAACATGCCTATACAAAATTCATTGTAACTGTTCAGAATGGATGGGAACTCCCAATATGTTTTCATATTTAGATAGATTATGAGTTGGAGATATGATTTCATGTCTCATTTGACCCTCAATTAACTCATGATGTCATCATAATGGCCTCCAAACTCAAAATTTCAATTTGCATATTATGACGTCAGCATATTTTTGGAAAATTAATTGTATCTCTGTAAATATTGATCAATTTTCTTTTAAATTTTGAAATGTTCTAGCTGAGACAATTTGCTACAAGTATAGTTCCCACAATTTTTCATTTTGACTAAGGCATCAAGGCGTACTTTTGCGATTAAAGGAGGCATGTCAATTTTTCACATTTTGCGTGTATTCTCTATGGGACATGACTTTTTCTCAAAACTGGATTCTACACTCCTGTCTTTTGCGAGCGAAATCTCCCATATTTTAGCTTTGTTTTCGCTGAGCTTCAAATATGTTGTAGCTGAGACAATAAGCTATCACACGTGTGCCTTTTATATTTCGATCAGATGCCGGGATTATGCTCATATTTCACTTGAAAAGTAGGATTTCTGAATTCCATTTCCCGTTTACGTGTAATCGCTATGGGAGATGTTTTGGTATATCGGTAACGCACTTGACTTCCAACCTCGAGATCACTGGTTCGAGTCCGGGTGTCTCCAACAATTTTTTGCTTCACTTTTTTTTTCCTTTTGACCTTCACTGTACCATCTCCTTTGATTATTTAAACACGTAGATTCGCAAATAATGTCATAAATAACCCTTTTTACTTTATTATTACCCTATTTTCACTTAATCCATTACTTTTTGCGTGTAATCCCTATGGGAGATGACTTTTTCTCAAATCTGGAGTCTACATTCCTGTCTTTTGCGAGCAATATCGCCGTTATTTCGGCTTGGATTTTGTTGATTTTTGAGTATGTTGTAGCTGAGACTATATGCTATCTAAATCAACCCTCATTTTTACAATAAGATGTCATGATCGCGCTCATGATCATCATTATCATAATGATGATAATCATTTATCAATTACATTTTCATTTCTTTGAATAAGATAAAATCGTCAAAAGGTGTTCTTCATGATGTAAATTAGAGTCAAATGTGTAACTGGTTACTGCACTGGTTCAAAGGTCATATATTGTTTCAATCTATCTTCCCTAGATCCATGATGATCAAGGAGACACAATTTAATCTTGACATATGAATAGATCATAATGGGAGAAGCATATGAATGGGAGAAGCATTTTACAAAATAATATATCGTGTAATGCATTATTCGTTATGTAAACCATTATCATACGTATCACCTAATTCGTCTAAGTGACGAATTAAAGTCTAGTATTTATTTTGTGTCTGTATAGAAGAAATTATTATTATTCTTCCTCAATTTTGTTCGCAGGATATCTCAAGAATGGCTAAAGCCATTATCATGAAACTTGCCATGATGATAGATCTTAGCCTAACTTAGAACTGCGTGACTTTTCAAAAACTCAAAGTCATCGTGACGTCATCCAGGCGCCATTTTGTGAAAATCAACTTATGATCATATCTTCATAACGGAAAAGTATTTCTCATTCATAATTATCACGATTAAGATCAATATCCGTCCGGTCAATTCCAGGTCAATAAACGTGCGCAAATGCGCGCGTGCGCGTTCGTTCGCGCGTTTACGCGGGCGCAAAAAATTAAAATGCTCTAAATCATCCCAAAATTTTTTGGCATACGTTTTAGGCCATATGGAGCATTTGACAAAAAATTATGTTTACGCGCATGCGCGCGCGTTTTTTGCGCGTACTAGCATTTTGCAACATAAAATCGCCGAATTTTGTCTATCATCATATTTGGCACATTTTTCCAAGCATTTTGATAACTTGTTAACCTTTTAATAACGCAATGAGCGTCCGTCAAAGTTGACAGCGCGCGCGGACCTGCGTTATCTTTATCCACAATACATGAGCAAAAACATGCCTATACAAAATTCTTTGTAACTCTTCAGAATAGACAGGAACTCCCAATATTTTTTCATATTTAGATAGATTATGAGTCTAAGATATGATTTTATGTCTCATTTGACCCTCAATTAACTCATGACGTCATCATAATGGCCTCCAAACTCAAAATTTCAATTTGCATATTATGACGTCAGCATATTCATGGAAAATTTAGTGTATTTCTCGTAATATTTATTGATTTTCTTCCAAATTTGGCTATGTTCTAGCTGTGACAATTTTCTACAAACATAGTTATCACGATTTTCCATTTTGACAAAGGCATCATGGCGTATTTTTGCGATTAAAGGAGGCATGTCTATTTTTCACATTTTGCGTGTATTCTCTATGGGACATGACTTTTTCTCAAAACTGGATTCTACACTCCTGCCTTTCGCGAGCAAAATCTCCTTAGTTTTAGCTTAGTTTTCGCTGAGCTTCGAATATGTTGTAGCTGAGACCATAAGCTATCACAATTTTGCTTTTTATTTTTCGATTAGATACCGGGATCATGCTCATATTTCACTTGCAAAGTAGGATGTGAGAATTCCATTTCCCGTTTACGTGTAATCGCTAAGGGAGATGTTTTGGTGTATCGGTAACGCACTTGACTTCCAACCTCGAGATCCCTGGTTCGAGTCCGGGTGCCTCCAACAATTTTCTGCTTCACTTTGTTTTCCTTTTGACTTTCACTGTACCATCTCCTTTGATTATTTAAACACGTAGATTCGCAAATAATGTCATAAATAACCCTTTTTACTTTATTATTACCCTATTTTCACTTAATCCATTACTTTTTGCGTGTAATCCCTATGGGAGATGACTTTTTCTAAAATCTGGAGTCTACATTCCTGTCTTTTGCGAGCAATATCGCCGTTATTTCGGCTTGGATTTTGTTGATTTTTGAGTATGTTGTAGCTGAGACTATATGCTATCTAAATCAACCCTCATTTTTTCAATAAGATGTCATGATCGCGCTCATGATCATGATCATGATCATCATGATCATCATTATCATAATGATGATAATCATTTATCAATTACATTTTCATTTCTTTGAATAAGATAAAAAATCGTCAAAAGGTGTTCTTCATGATGTAAATTAGAGTCAAATGTGTAACTGGTTACTGCACAGGGTCAAAGGTCATATATTGTTTCAATCTATCTTCCCTAGATCCATGATGATCAAGGAGACACAATTTAATCTTGACATATGAATAGATCATAATGGGAGAAGCATTTTACAAAATAATATATCGTGCAATGCATTATTGGTTATGTAAACCATTATCATACGTATCACCTAATTCGTCTAAGTGACGAATTAAAGTCTAGTTTATTTATTATTATTCTTCCTCGAATTTGTTCGCAGGATATCTCAAGACTGAACGAAGCCATTGTTATGAATCTTTCAATGATGATAGATCTTAGTCTAACTTAGAACTGCGTGACTTTTCAAAGACTCAAAGTCATCGTGACGTCATCCAGGCGCCATTTTGTGAAAATCAACTAATGATCATATCTTTATAACGAATAATAATTTTTCATTCATATTTATCATGATTAAGATCAATATCCGTCCGGTCAAGTTGAGGTCAATAAACGTGCGTAAATGCGCGCGTGCGCGCTCGTCCTCGCGTTTACGCGCGCGCAAAAATTAAAAATTCTCTAAATCATCCCAAATTTTTTTTGCATACGTTTCAGGCCATATGGAGCATTTGATAAAAAAATTACGCACACGCGCATGCGCGCGCGTTTTCGCGCGTACTGGCATTTTGCAACATAGAATCGCCGATTTTTTTCTGTCATCATATTCGGTACATTTTTCCAAGCATTTTGACAATTTGTTCACCTTTTTTTAACGCAATGAGCGTCCGTCAAAGTTGACAGCACGCGCGGATTTGCGTTATCTTTATCCACAATACATGGGCAAAAACATGCCTATATAAAATTCATTGTAACTCTTTAGAATAGATAGAAACTCCTAATATTTTGTCATATTTGGATAGATTATGAGTCGGAGATATGATTTCATGTCTCATTTGATCCTCAATTAACTCATGACGTCATCATAATGGCCTCCAAACTCAAAATTTTAATTTGCATATTATGACGTCAGCATATTTTTGGAAAATTGATTGTATCTCTTTAGATATGGATTTATTTTCTTTTTAATTTTGATATGTTCTAGCTGAGACAATTTTCTACAAATGTAATGTTCACAATTTTTATTTTTGACAAAAGTATCATGGTGTATTTTTGCGATTAAAGGAGGCATGTCAATTTTTCGCATTTTGCGTGTATTCTCTATGGGACATGACTTTTTCTCAAAACTGGATTCTACACTCCTGTCTTTCGCGAGCAAAATCTCCGTTGTTTTAGCTTCGTTTTCGCTGAGCTTCGGATATGTTGTAGCTGAGACAATGAGCTATCACAAGTGTGCCCTTTATTTCTCGATCAGATGCCGGGATCATGCTCATATTTCACTTGCAAAGTAGGATTTCTGAATTCCATTTCCTGTTTACGTGTAATCGCTATGGGAGATGTTTTGGTATATCGGTAACGCACTTGACTTCCAACCTCGAGATCCCTGGTTCGAGTCCGGGTGTCTCCAACACTTTTTTTTCCACTTTTTTTTCCTTTTGACCTTCACTGTACCATCTCCTTTGATTATTTAAACACGTAGATTCGCAAATAATGTCATAAATAACCCTTTTTACTTTATTATTACCCTATTTTCACTTAATCCATTACTTTTTGCGTGTAATCCCTATGGGAAATGACTTTTTCTCAAATATGGAGTCTACATTCCTGTCTTTTGCGAGCAATATCGCCGTTATTTCGGCTTGGATTTTGTTGATTTTTGAGTATGTTGTAGCTGAGACTATATGCTATCTAAATCTACCCTCATTTTTTCAATAAGATGTCATGATCGCGCTCATGATAATGATCATGATCATCACGATCATCATTATCATAATGATGCTAATCATTTATCAATTACATTTTCATTTCTTTGAATAAGATAAAATCGTCAAAAGGTGTTCTTCATGATGTAAATTAGAGTCAAATGTGTAACTGGTTACTGCACAGGGTCAAAGGTCATATATTGTTTCAATCTATCTTCCCTAGATCCATGATGATCAAGGAGACACAATTTAATCTTGACATATGAATAGATCATAATGGGAGAAGCATATGAATGGGAGAAGCAAAATAATATATCGTGTAATGCATTATTCGTTATGTAAACCATTATCATACGTATCACCTAATTCGTCTAAGTGACGAATTAAAGTCTAGTTAGGTGATACGTAACGAAGTCTACGTATCACCTATTGATTTCGTCAAGATTGTTATTTATTATTAGGTGATACGTAACGAAGTCTACGTATCACCTTTTGATTTCGTCAAGATTTTTATTTATTTATTATTTATTTATTTATTATTTATTATTCTTCCTCGATTTTGTTCGCAGGATATCTTAAGATTGAATAAAGCCATTGTTATAAATCTTTCAATGATGATAGATCTTAGTCTAACTTAGAACTGCGTGAATTTTCAAAGACTCAAAATCATCGTGACGTCATCCAGGCGCCATTTTGTGAAAATCAACTAATGATCATATCTTCATAACGAATAGTAATTTTTCATTCATATTTATCATAATTAAGATCAATATCCGTCCGATCAATTTTAGGTCAATAAACGTTCGTAAATGTGCGCGTGCGCGCTCGTCCGCGCGTTTACGCGCGCGCAAAAAATTAAAATGCTCTAAATCATCCCAAATTTTTTTGCATACGTTTCAGGCCATATGGAGCATTTGATAAAAAAATTACGCGCACGCGCATGCGCGCGCGTTTTCGCGCGTACTGGCATTTTGCAACATAGAATCGCCGATTTTTTTTCTGTCATCATATTTGGTACATTTTTCCAAGCATTTTGATAATTTGTTCACCTTTTATTAACGCAATGAGCGTCCGTCAAAGTTGACAGCACGCGCGGATTTGCGTTATCTTTATCCACAATACATGGGCAAAAACATGCCTATATAAAATTCATTGTAACTCTTTAGAATAGATAGAAACTCCTAATATTTTTTTCATATTTGGATAGATTATGAGTTGGAGATATGATTTCATGTCTCATTTGATCCTCAATTAACTCATGACGTCATCATAATGGCCTCCAAACTAAAAATTTCAATTTGCATATTATGACGTCAGCATATTTTTGGAAAATTGATTGTATCTCTGTAAATATTGATTGGTTTTCTTTTAAATTTTGATATGTTGTAGTTGTGACAATTTTCTACAAATGCAGTATTCACATTTTTTATTTTTGACAAAAGTATCATGGTGTATTTTTGGGATTAAAGGAGGCATGTCAATTTTTCACATTTTGCGTGTATTCTCTATGGGACATGACTTTTTCTCAAAACTGGATTCTACACTCCTGTCTTTCGCGAGCAAAATCTCCGTTGTTTTAGCTTTGTTATCGCTGAGCTTCGGATATGTTGTAGCTGAGACAATGAGCTATCTAAAGTGTGGATTTTATTTTTCGATTAGATGCCGGGATCATGCTCATATTTCACTTGCAAAGTAGGATTTCTGAATTCCATTTCCCGTTTACGTGTAATCGCTATGGGAGATGTTTTGGTATATCGGTAACGCACTTGACTTCCAACCTCGAGATCCCTGGTTCGAGTCCGGGTGTCTCCAACACTTTTTTTTCTTCACTTTTTTTTCCTTTTGACCTTCACTGTACCATCTCCTTTGATTATTTAAACACGTAGATTCGCAAATAATGTCATAAATAACCCTTTTTACTTTATCATTACCCTATTTTCACTTAATCCATTACTTTTTGCGTGTAATCCCTAAGGGAGATGACTTTTTCTACAATCTGGAGTCTACATTCCTGTCTTTTGCGAGCAATATCGCCGTTATTTCGGCTTGGATTTTGTTGATTTTTGAGTATGTTGTAGCTGAGACTATATGCTATCTAAATCAACCCTCATTTTTTCAATAAGATGTCATGATCGCGCTCATGATCAAGATCATGATCATCATGATCATCATTATCATAATGATGATAATCATTTATCAATTACATTTTCATTTCTTTGAATAACTTAAGATAAAAATCGTCAAAAGGTGTTCTTCATGATGTAAATTAGAGTCAAATGTGTAACTGGTTACTGCACAGGGTCAAAGGTCATATATTGTTTCAATCTATCTTCCCTAGATCCATGATGATCAAGGAGACACAATTTAATCTTGACATATGAATAGATCATAATGGGAGAAGCATATGAATGGGAGAAGCATTTTACAAAATAATATATCGTGTAATGCATTATTCGTTATGTAGACCATTATCATACGTATCACCTAATTCGTCTAAGTGACGAATTAAAGTCTAGTTTATTTATTTATTATTATTCTTCCTCGAATTTGTTCGCAGGATATCTCAAGACTGAATAAAGCCATTATCATGAAACTTGCCATGATGATAGATCTTAGTCTAACTTAGAACTGCGTGACTTTTTAGAGAGTCAAAATTATCGTGACGTCATCCAGGCGCCATTTTGTGAAAATCAACTAATGATCATATCTTCATAACGAAAAAGTATTTCTCATTCATAATTAACACGATTAAGATAAATATCCGTCCGGTCAAGTTGAGGTCAATAAAAGTGCGCAAATGCGCGCGTGCGCGTTCGTCCGCGCGTTTACGCGCGCGCAAAAATTTAAAATGCTCCAAATCATCCTAAATTTTTTTTGCATACGTTTCAGGCCATATGGAGCATTTGATAAAAAATTACGCACACGCGCATGCGCGCGCGTTTTCGCGCGTACTGGCATTTTGCAACATAGAATCGCCGATTTTTTTCGGTCATCATATTCGGTACATTTTTCCAAGCATTTTGATAATTTGTTCACCTTTTATTAACGCAATGAGCGTCCGTCAAAGTTGACAGCACGCGCGGATTTGCGTTATCTTTATCCACAATACATGGGCAAAAACATGCCTATATAAAACTCATTGTAACTCTTTAGAATAGATAGAAACTCCTAATATTTTTTCATATTTAGATAGATTATGAGTTGGAAATATGATTTCATGTCTCATTTTATCCTCAATTAACTCATGACGTCATCATAATGGCCTCCAAACTCAAAATTTCAATTTGCATATTATGACGTCAGCATATTTTTGGAAAATTGATTGTATCTCTGTAAATATGGATCAATTTTCTTTTTAATTTTGATATGTTCTAGCTGAGACAATTTTCTACAAATGTAGTATTCAAAATTTTATTTTTGACAAAAGTATCATGGTGCATTTTTGCGATTAAAGGAGGCATGCCAATTTTTCGCATTTTGCGTGTATTCTCTATGGGACATGACTTTTTCTCAAAACTGGATTCTACACTCCTGTCTTTCGCGAGCAAAATCTCCGTTGTTTTATCTTTGTTTTCGCTGAACTTTAGATATGTTGTAGCTGAGACAATGAGCTATCAAAAGTGTGCCTTTTATTTTTCGATTAGATGCCGGGATCATGCTCATATTTCACTTGCAAAGTAGGATTTCTGAATTCCATTTCCCGTTTACGTGTAATCGCTATGGGAGATGTTTTGGTATATCGGTAACGCACTTGACTTCCAACCTCGAGATCCCTGGTTCGAGTCCGGGTGTCTCCAACACTTTTTTTTCCACTTTTTTTTTTCCTTTTGACCTTCACTGTACCATCTCCTTTGATTATTTAAACACGTAGATTCGCAAATAATGTCATAAATAACCCTTTTTACTTTATTATTACCCTATTTCCACTTAATCCATTACTTTTTGCGTGTAATCCCTAGGAGAGATGACTTTTTCTAAAATCTGGAGTCTACATTCCTGTCTTTTGCGAGCAATATCGCCGTTATTTCGGCTTAGATTTTGTTGATTTTTGAGTATGTTGTAGCTGAGACTATATGCTATCTAAATCAACCCTCATTTTTTCAATAAGATGTCATGATCGCGCTCATGATCATTATCATGATCTTCATGATCATCATAATCATAATGATGATAATCATTTATCAGTTACATTTTCATTTCTTTGAATAAGATAAAAATCGTCAAAAGGTGTTCTTCATGATGTAAATTAGAGTCAAATGTGTAACTGGTTACTGCACAGGGTCAAAGGTCATATATTGTTTCAATCTATCTTCCCTAGATCCATGATGATCAAGGAGACACGATTTAATCTTGACATATGAATAGATCATAATGGGAGAAGCATATGAATGGGAGAAGCATTTTACAAAATAATATATCGTGTAATGCATTATTCGTTATGTAGACCATTATCATACGTATCACCTAATTCGTCTAAGTGACGAATTAAAGTCTAGTGTTATTTTTGTTATTCTCCGCACTTTTTTTGTGCAGAGGATTACTCAAAACCAAAACAGTAAATTTTGACATAGGTCATCATCATAAGACGTGACAGGAACGTTTTCAAGGTCATCAAATTGTTGTGACGTCATCCAGGCGCCATTTTGTAATTTTTTAAGTCTGAAAATCAACTCATGATCATATCTTCATAACAGAGAGTGAATTCTCATTCATATTTATCGTGATCAGGATCAATATCCGTCCAGTCAATTTCAGGTCAATAAACGTGCGCGTACGCGTAGGTCCGCGCAACCAAAGACGTTTAAATAATATAACAGTGCACGCGCAAAATGTCAAAATCATTTTTAATCAAATTAGAGTACGTTTCAAGCCATTTTAAGCATTTCGCAAAAAAAAAAAAAAATGCACACGCGATAGTGACGGCCGAACGCAAAACAATTCCTCCTATTTTTTTTTGACATGATATTCCTCATTTTTTACAAACAATTTGAAACCATGTTTATCTTTTAATGACCATTTATAACGGAATGAGCGTCCGTTTACGCGCGAGCTCTTGTAATACATAGCATATATGGGCAAAAACATGCCTATAAAAATCCATTGAAGCTCTTTGGGATGCACGGAGACTTCCAATTTTTTTCTTCATATTTAGATAGAGTATGACTATGAGTCGGAAATATGATTTCATGTTTCATTTGGCCTTTAAGTATATCATGATATCATCATGGTGTTGGAACTCAAAATACGAATTTGCATATTATGACCTCAGCAAATTTATGGAAAATTGATTGTATCTCTGTAAATATTGATAAATTTACTTCCAAATGTGTATGTTGTAGCTTAGACGGTTCCCTACATGATCAACTCCAGCATTTTTTATTTTTATGACGTAATCATGGTGAACATTTCAATAAAAGGCGACATGTCAGAATTGTCTTAATTCATGTGTTATGCCTAAAGGACGGTGAATTTCGTTCACATCATGGATCTACATGACATTGTTCTTTGAGCAGTATCTCGCTTAGTTTTGCTCCATTTTCTCCCGAATTTGTATAGCTGAGACTATGGGCTTTAGGGGACGTTCCCTTTTGTATTTTGATCTGGTATTGGGATCATGTCTACATTTTCAATTTAAAGTTGAAATTGCGAATATGCTATGGCCGTTTGTCAGCTGTGCATGTTTGTTTGTTTGTTTTATTTCCGAAAATCATCATAAAAAACAATAACACAATATAACAAAATCAAAGACTTATATAACAATGATAGAATGATAAAACGGTTGGATAGTCCATTTCAGAGCCATTAACCTAATGGCTCTGTTCTTCCATGGAGTCCAAGTCTATGAGAAATATTTGGTCCAATGGTTTAAAGCAATTGCCTCCCATTCAATCGACCCAGGTTCGAAGGTTCGATTCCCGGAGGGTGAATGTTTTTAATTTATTTTTTTGGTTCGATTTTACATTTGATTTTATCACTTTCTCCGACACACATAGCATATACAATCACAAACAATGTAATAAAATGCCTGATTAAATTATGATGGCCTTGCAACTGAAAATACGAATTTGCATATTATGACGACAGCATATTTTATGAAAAATTGATTGTATCTCTTTAAATATTGATCGAGTTTCTTCAAAATGTTGATATGTTGTAGCTGTGACACTTTTGAACAAGATCAGCGTCCACCAGATTTAATAACAGACTACCTAATTCGTCCTAATGACGAATTAAATTTATCGTTATTGCTATTGTTATTAATTGGATTTGATCGGTAATACATGGAATATAGAAGATATTATTGATACTTTGGCCTTTGTTATCCATGAATGTTTGTGTTTGTTTCAAGGATAAAACAATTACTATTATAATTACCCTTTCTTAGAGTGGATCTACAGTTCCTAACTGGTCCTTTGATCGGAGACCAGCGGAAATGGAAGTCCAAGACGCCAAGAATCTGGGAGAGGCCTTGGGCTGTGACACGTCACCCTCCACAGTTTTGATCGCCTGTTTGGAAACAAAGAATGCCACTGAGATTATCAGCAGTTCCGTACCCGTGAGTACACCATTACTTAAAGACTACTACTGAAGGTGAACAATTATTGAGGAGCTTCGTCAATATTTCATGTCACTTTGGAAGAATATGATAGAATAAATGTCCACCTTGAAAGGATTGCAGTCGTCGTACTGTAAATCCCAGGGTCCGCGGTTCGAGTCCCGCCGCGGTACTAATGTCCTTTAGCAAGAGATTAATCTACACTTGCCACTCTCCACCCAGGTGTTAAATGGGAACCGGTAGGAAGGAATTCCTTAGATGCTGTGAGCGTCGAAATCGGCAGCCTAGCATAGCCGGGTAATGTTGGAGCGCAAGGTCGATACGTGCGCTATATAAGAATACAATATTATTATTACCCTCATATTCAAAATGTGACGAAAATTAGATGATAACTCCGAAATAAAATGTCATGCCACAGGTGTGTGAAGTGCAAGTGATTTTCAGCAAGATTGAATGAATTTATTTTCATTTTGATCATTCCAAAACCTCAAGGTAATATCAATTCTTATGCGCTTCCTAATCCCTTTTTCCCAATTACTTCCAGACAGTTTCAATTTCAGTGTAATAGCACCACAAGTACTCACATGCATAATTATAAACATGCATTTTGATATCAGTTTTGAGAACGTACTGCAACTCAGCTTGATGACACAACCTTATTTTTTCATCATTTTTTCTGCAGGCGTATTCAACCTGTCCTGTTTCTGTTGACGGTGATTTCCTTGACGACGAGCCAGCCAATCTATATAAAAATAAGGACTTCACAAGATGTCCTATACTAACCGGTACCAATAGGGATGAAGGCACTCTCCTCCTCATAGCTCTCTTTCCTACGGATGCTTCCAATGCACCTCGGCCAGAGGTTAACAGTTCGGGTCTGGACGGACTAATCAGATCCGTGAGTGCATCATACGGTGAGAGCGTTTGAGTATTTCCGGTACCTTACTCCCTCCTCGTCATCCTTTTGTTCTTGTTCTTGTTCTTCTTCTTCTTCTTCTAGTTCTTTTCATTTTTTCTTCTTCATTTCTTCCCATTCTTCTTCATGCTCTTGACTCTCATGTGAGAGGTCCAGGCTTTGCACGGTGCTGACATCCTTGAATATTTGTCCCTCTATATTCAGATGTATGGATGGGTACTAAGCTAACGCTGGGATAATAAGCAAATAACTACCGTTGGTGAAGGTGAAGGGACAAACTATCACTTCCGAGGCGATCTGGATGTAGCTATCTTTCCGGAGCGAAGCTGAGGAAAGATAGCGTATACATTCTGATCGACGAGGAAGTGATAGTTTGCCATCGCCTGAAACCAAAAGGTGATTATTTGCTTTATATTCCACATCTAAAAACAATATAACTACAACAAGAAAAGGACTGTATGCATCTACATGAAAGACACCAGGCCCAAATTCACACCAAAAAGGTTAAACGTTTAACCCAACCCCATGAGGGTACGGTGCGCGCATGGGTTTGCTTTAATTGCGCTCATTGGTAATGCGCGCTTAATTACGCCTATTTTAGTGCGCTTTTGGATAATCTTCAGTGAAAGTGCGTTGCCCTTTGTAGATAGTACTTCTATCTTCAGTAAAAGTGCGTTGCCCTTTGTAGATAGTAGTAATATCTACAAAGGGCAACGAACTGTTTGCTTCTCCCATCAATGATGGGCGAACTATCTTTGATCACGTGATTTACTTATGACCAATCGTAGAGCAAGATTCTTAGTTTGTGGAATATAATAATAAATATAGGGCCGAATGACCATACATTTGTAGGACTATACGGTCAAGGATAGGATTGATTACGCGGGAAGAAAAATTGTGCACATTATCACTGATTTGGCTGCCTTTGTAAATATGACCCAGTAATGAGTATCATCAATATCATTATTATCACTATTGTTATTATTATAACTATCATTGTCATCAGTACTACAACTTTTGAGAATAACATAGATATTATGATTTGCGTGAGTTAATACTTGGATATATCATTGTATTGATATTCTTCATTTTAAAATCATCTTTCTTCTCTCGTAATTACGAAATATAAGGCGTCACCGAGGATATTTTGATCGCTGCTATTCGTCAGGAATACACGGACTGGACCATTGCAGATAACTCTTCCGCCAACCAGATGCCGTCCTTCATAGAATATGCTGGAGACCAAGGGTTTTCCTGCCCTTCAGATCAGTTCGCTAGATACCATGCTGGTGTGGGGGACACAGTGTTCAAGTATTTCTTTACGCATGAACCATCAGGGTAGGTAGTGGCTAGTGTTGGTATGACGACTATTATCAAATACTATCATTACAGCTGATCGTCAGGGTCTGAGATGTTACCGGTGACCATGTTTTACCGGACGTGGCAGGCCTATCAAAAATAGAATATAAGAATAAAAAATTCTGAATGCCTTGAGTGGTGTTATATTTATATGAGGCCTCAGGTCGAGGCTAAAACATATTTGATGGCGCGATGAAAATTTCGAGGTGAAATACTTTGTTATATTAAAGGGACAGTGATGGACATCCAAGCAGACCAACATCCTCTTAGAACTATCGAGAGCCAAAGTATGCTGACGACGTCAAAACTGTGCGTACACAATATCAAAATCATAACAAATAACCTCATTATTCTACAAATTAGATAGTGTATCGTAGGGTACAAATATTCCGCTAAAGAGATCAAGAAAATGGTCTTGTGACGTATTTTATATTGTTTCATCTTATCTCTTTCTGCAAGGTCTGTTTATCAAGGGTTCCCGGAATGGTTTGGAGCCGGCCACGGAGAGGAGCTTACATTTGTGTTTGGAACGCCCTTCGTTGAACAGCTCTCTGACAGAGATATATATCTGCTGACAGACGAAGAGAAGACATTGTCAGTCAAGATGATGAAGTCCTGGACTAACTTTGCCAAATACGGGTAAAGCAGATCTCGTAATGAGAGTCAGTAGCGTAAGGTGAAAGGAGAATATCATAGAAGTATTCCATGTAGAAGATTGCTCTTTAAGTGGCTGTCTCATATTTAAAATATGACAACAAATGGCTATATAGTAGTGGACCAAACTTTAATGTGTGTCTGGTCAAGTATAAACATGTTTTTGTGGTGTCCATCTCAACACAAAGTAACAAACTCACATAACCATAGGCCTTACATTGTATAAACTTGCAAGTTTACAATTTACCCAATGACTTGCGATGAAATTAATTATCACAGTATTAGACATGCGGGGCCCTAATCTGAATATGTGTCTCTTCATTTAAATGTCTTCTTCTTTTTTAAGAGAGAGAAAGAGACAAATTTCAGATATATTATATATACATGTAACATGTAAAATGTGGTTACCTTTGGCCCCTCTTTTTAGGGATCCGACGCATGGCGCTAACCCGAATGAAGGGTTGGGCAGCTGGCCATCTTTCACGGTTCCTGAGCTCTCTTACAAGGAGATATCTCTAGATATCGCTAATGATGGAGTAGGGAGGGCACTGAAGGCCAGGCAATGCCACTTTTGGAATGACTATTTCCCGAAGCTCCAGAAATTCGTCGGTATGTAAATCGCGTTTATTTCCACTCATAATCAATTCTCGCATATTTTTTTTTACATATTTTTAAAATAATTTCCTGCATGAATAAGCAGAGACATTTGTTTTCATTTTCATGCATGTAATAATGAATGGTCATGTATTGATGATTTCTTACAGATGAAAACATCTTCTTCTTTTTTTTATTTTCCTTTTAACTCACCTATGAATATATAAAAAGCGTTCTCTTCTACAATCTAAAAACTGTTTTGACGGACTTTAATTTGATGCAAGTTCTTCTTCTAATGTTTTCATTTTAATTGAAACGTTACCATTCTAAGCTAAGAATGCAACACAATCGAAGATTTAGTATTTGTTAGCACGTGGGGTCCTAGTCATAAAATGTTTGACCAAGGGCATACCCCCGTCTCCCTCCACCAACCTGTATTGCTAGATAGGTTATTGACACGGGATGGGGGAGATTATGCTCTCCCAGCTTCCCCCCAAACAACAACAATAGCCCCGTTACTGATGAGAAAGTGCCCCTCTTGCGATGGAAAATGTCCACCTGTGGTGAAATGCTCCCCTTGATTACTTTATAAATCAAACAGAATTAAAACATGTACGCTTTTATACAAATATACACCATCCCTTTTGTGCAGTGTATAATATTTAGTTTACAATTCAATTGGTTTTTCATTTTTCCAGCTTCCCAATCGATGGACGATTTGTCGGAGTGGCAAAACGAGTTCAAGAACTGGCAAGGTCAATTGACTAACTGGCAGCAGGCTTATGATGAATACAAGGAAGCTCCAAAATGCAACTAATCCTACTTCTGGTGTTCTGCCTGATTCTTGAATACAGACTAACGCGGCACTAAGGACATTTAAAAAAATATATTGAATGATTTGTTCTCCAATGCTTCCAATTTTATTTCATATTTGATAAACAAACAAATCTTTTTTAACGTGAACCAAATAAACACAATTCTGAAAAGGTTCATGATTCTCAGTTTTAGGACTTATAAATGTACAAAACTTACAATATATTTCCATAACAAGGTATCATTTTGTGATAGTCAGATGATATATATATTTTTTTACAAGATCTAAATATTTCAAACATAATTCTTGCAGAAATGAAGCAGTGTGTATTCATATAATAATCAATGCCCAGCCTACTTCGTAAACCCTCTCCCATCCTCCATTTCTTCTTGAAATCTAATGATTTATATCACAGTCACACCAACGAGACCGACACGAGACCGGCAACAAACCGACCATCAAATTACATTACTCTCAATGGCAAAGAAGCAGTTCGTGTTGAGTAGGTTTTTGAGTCGGTATATACCGTGTGACTGAGGTATTAGCGAGATGGATGGATAGAAAATAAATATATTTTTGCATTGAGTACGTCTTTCAAAATCCACCTATATCAAGATTAGTATAGATTAGTAGCTGAAGAGATAATTCTAGAATTTTCAAGAGAGGATATTTAATAAAAACACGTAGAGCTCAGCAGATGTTAGGTGAATAACTTGCACCTCAACTCTTGAAATCTTTTACAAAAGTTAAATGGGATTTGTCGATCTCGGTACTGTTAATCATGATAACTTAATAGTTATTACAACAATAATGAAGACTCATTATTTATTATTTTCTTTCTTAAACAGTTTTGTATAATTCCATTTTATTAAACTAAAACCTTAAACAAACAAAAGTATGTATGTCGCGCTTCATGGTGTATTTAACAATGTTCGGTAGCTAATTTGTTAATTTTGTAGGTCCTGCGGAAGCAAACTGTACGAAGTGGAAAAGTAAACTATGTACATGTATTATGATTGTGAAATGTAGTATAATATGAAATATTATGAAAAATACGTCGATCCTAACATCGTAGAATTATAGAAACAACTGTTTAGCTACATGAAGAAATAGGGTATGACTTAATTGATTATAACACGGTAAGACGGATGTATCTGGGATACACGTTTTTTTTTAAATGTAGAATTACTTTTTTTTTTTAACCGTATTAAAGCGATGTAAAGCGATTATGTCGGAGAAAATCATACCCTGTTTCACATTGGTGTGAGCGCATGGCAACATTTCATTGGTGTCAAGACGTGTAAAATATTTTCAAAGTCATTGTTTACTCGGGCGTAATTTTCCCAGGATAGTGGCCTCTGCAATAAGTTGCTTAGAATGAAAGCATAGAATAATCAATAAGAGATAATGTTCCATCGATTTATGATATGTCAAATGATATGATATGTCAGATCATGCCAACGTCATGATAGTTTTAAATTATAGGGGAATCTCTGGTTAGCATATTTGAAATATCTCTATCAAAGTCACCCTGATGTAATGTAAAAGTATTCTTCTGTGTTTCCATACGGAAAAGGGGATTACAATAATGTCATATTGTCTTTTCTGATCTTAATGTGTATGGCTATCATAGAGAGAGGAAGAGAGAGAGAGAGGGAGAGAGAGATATATTGAAAAGGAGAGAGAGAAAGGGGAGAGAAAGACAGAAAGAGGGGAAAAAGAAGGACAGACAAAGAAAATGAGAGAGGGAGGGAGAGAGAGAGAGAGAGAGAAAGAGAGGGAACAAGAAAGAGAGAGAAAGAGAGAGAGAGAGATAGGACATAAAAATGAGGAAAAGAGATTTTAATAGGAATAGTATTAAACATTCTTTCTTTTCGAATACTGAAATAGTACATTTCTGCAGATCCAATGTAGATTTCACCCTTGAATAAAAGCAGAAATACCTAAGAAGTAGACAAATAATGGAGATTTATCAGGTACAATGAAAGTTGTGGGTTATTGCGATAATCAAATACAAATCACACCATCGTCTATTAATAACTATGATTTCATAGCTCATCTCCGTTTGCAAACAATTTTCATGAAGTAAGTATCATTAACCTTTATCTATAGTCCTAGAAGAAGAAGAAGGAAAGACAGTATCGCAATGAATGACAAGCATACCCAAATATGGGCCCAAACAAAGCCCCAAAGTTTGCACAAGAATGCTGATGCATAAACGATCAGCACCAAATACGTGACCAAACACATTCTTTGAATCGGGCGAAAGACGCAGGGATAATCTTTGACGGTGACAGTGAATTTTAGGCTTGCAACAGACTAAATCAACGTGAAGAGTCCTTATCATTGAATTTTGTAAAATGGATTTTTACATCCTTCTCAGCCTTCTCTTTCTTGCTCTGATGCCCGAAGTATCAATTGCAGATCCAAACGTGACCGTAGCCCAAGGCATGCTTGTGGGAAAAACTGTACATTTTACAGAGGAGAACTTTATTAATGTCAATAAAGATTTTGATATTTATCTGGTAAGCTATCTTTCTTATACAGTGCCTGGTAATTAGTCTTATAATTAGAAATTGTGAATGAGTTTTTAAACGAATGACATTAAAACCAAAATCAATTATATTTTTCTTTATTTGATATAAATAAAGAAAAGCTCTTGCCATAAAATATCCAAAATGTTAGAATGTACTAAGTTTGTTTACGAAAATCAGAGGTTTCAAGTTTCATGAACTCCAAAAATCATATATTACATTGCTTCATTAAAATAACTATTATTATTTTAATTATCTATATTTATTTATAATGATTATAATAATGAAATGACAGTTGTTATAATAATATTGTCATTATCATTCTCATCATTATCATCATAGTTCATATTATATTCACTATGTTTTTGTCATCATTAGTGGGCTTCATTTTCTATTACATTTAAATTTGAATGTCCAAATTAACTCTTACAGTGCTACGATGTACAGGCAGTATAAATTCGTATGAATAGTCAAAAAAGAACTAACACAGACATGACAGAGCATAATTCTTTTGTATAAAATTAATGAAGAAAATAATGTTGTATCTACCCGCTTTTGCCAACAGGATATATAATTGACAGTGGAAAACGAAACAAAATATTCCCCAAATATAAAGAAGAAGACATTTTGTGCTATAAATCATAATCATTTGTCTATTTTAAATCTACCCCGGCCAATGATTTTCCGGAGAAATTTATTTGTTATTCCATCATTCCAATTAAAAAAATAATAATAATATATAGATCTTCTATCACATTTCATAGAATGCATAATGTATACAGAATATATAGAGTTAAAGCTATAGCTCACTTAACTATGAAAGCACTCGTCCTATAGAAACGTGATGTGGACACTTGTTGTTGAATGCCACTCACTCATATTTACTAACTCGCATATACGAAAAATTGCAAAGTCACAGTTCACTTTTATTTATTTTGAACTCCGACGCACTCAATCAATATAAATACTTGAACAAAGGCACGCTATAACGTCTATTATCGTACTCAGTATCAAAACATAGACTTTGGAACTTTCGTTTCAATCAGCTCATATTTACCCCAGAGTTGACGAAACTTGTGTGTGTCCAAAAGTGGGAGAAGCAAGAAATCTGTATTGTATGGAAAAAAAGTAAATAGTGAAGGACACATAATAATGCCTAATTTTTAATAAACAATAATTAAATGGAAGTAGATGTAAAAGTACATTGATATGAGATGATAATTATAAAAGATGTCCCTTTCTCCTCCAATCTACATCACAAATATGTCATGTAACAAAACAAGGAATTGGCATTGTTTTTATTGAAAGGCATCGTAGTGTATTGGAAGCAACGTGATATATTTATTGAAGGCTTTGAACTCTTAATATTAAAGAAGGTTCGTTCCTTGCTCTGTGCTTTCATTCATCGACAACGTACTTTGCCCACGACAAATTGTATAAATGGGTACCTGGCAATGCTGGGGTAATAAAAATTACAGGAACCATAGGAAAAGCATTATTAACACTGATGAGGCTTCCTTTGGTAAGTGAGACCATATTATTATCATTATTGCCGTTATCATTGTTATAATTATTATTATTACTATTGTTTGTATTATTATCATCATCATTATTCTTCTTCTCGTGATTATAACCACTACTATTTTTTTTTAATTTGTATTTTTCCCCACAGTAGGGCGTTTTATTAAATAATAAAGCAGTATACACTTTTCTTCATAACAACAGCTATTGCGTGATGACAACATTGACTGGATACAACATTGAAAACGTAATAATAAGACACATAACATATTGTAAGAGGACCTAAGGTCAGATGCCAATAATGTGCATCACAATGCCAGCCAGCACCCACCGACCACTCTCCAAACACCCAACAAGCCAGAACAATAGATCTGGTCCAGATGTTCTTGCTCGGTAACTCCACTGCTCTCACCCGCTGAGCGCAAGAGTGCCGACCGCCATCGTATAACATAACATTGATTAAACATATAATCACCATTACTAAAAAAGACCATTGAAACCTGACCAATATCTTTCAAATGAATCTTGCTTCATATTTTCACAAAAGATAGTTTTGTCAAAACCAAAATAAATCTTTACCTCGTTTAAAACTTGTTGTAGTAAAAGGAAAATTCCAGCCAATTTGTTTTTATAAAATACCCATTTAAACCAAATGATAATTGAATTTAAAGCTTTATTAAATTTATTGGGTGTGATTCCCGAAAGAACATTTTCGACTGTTAATTTCAACACAAGTTTACATCTTTCGTACAATTTCTTTCGAAATATTCCCATACATTCCTTACTATGTGACATTCAAAAAATAGGTGTTCAGTGGGTGTTCGATAGGACGATTGGTCAAAAGTAAATCACGTGATGAAAGATAGTTCGCCCATTAATGATGGGAGAAGCAAAAGTTCGTTACACTGTGTAGATAGCACTACTATCTACACAGTGCAACGCACTTTCACTGACGATAGGGGTACTATCTACATAGGGCAACGCACTTTCACTGAAGATTATCCAAAAGCGCACTAAAACAGGCGTAATTAAGCGCGCATTACCAATGAGCGCAATTAAAACAAACACATGCGCGCACCGTACCCTCAAGGGGTTGGGTTAAACTGTTTAACTTTTTTGGTGTGAATTTGGGCATGGTGTCTTTTTTGTACATGCATACACGTCCTTTTCTTTTTGTAGTTAATTTTTTTAGATGTGGAATATAAAGCAAATAATCACCTTTTGGTTTCAGGCGATGGCAAACTATCACTTCCTCGTCGATCAGAATGTATACGCTATCTTTCCTCAGCTTCGCTTCGGAAAGATAGCTACATTCAGATCGTCTCGGAAGTGATAGTTTGTCCCATCACCTTTACCAACGGTAGTTATTTGCTTACTATACTACCACTACTACCACCATTTCTACTACCACTAATATTACTACTACTACTATTTACTACTACTTCTTCTACTACTACTACTACTACTACTACTACAACTACTGCTACTACTACAAATAATACTACTCCTACTATACAACTACTACTAATAATAATACTAATACTAATACTACTAATACTACCACTGTTACCACGGTTACTACTATCATTATTATTGTTATCATTATCACTGTTACTAGTATTTTTCCATGATAGGGAGTACCGTTTGCGGAGCCGCCTCGTCGCTTCAAACCACCAGTCGCCAAACGGCCATGGGATGGGCCTCTTAATGTGACGGAGTTCAAAGATGCTTGCACGCAGCTTCCGATCTTCGGGACCATAATGGAATCAATGTCCGAGGATTGTCTCTATCTCAATGTCTATTCTCCTAGCCCGAAGGTAGCCTATATCAATTGATGATAAAAAAACAAGCTGTTTAAAACATATTTTTAATATTTCCCTTAATCACGTTGGAAAAGAATTTTGAAAAATCAACCAAAGCAGTTTCAAAAGTCCTGTCAATTACTCATTGAAATAAGCGAACACACAATGACGCATTATGTAATTTTTCTTATGTCTTTGCTATCGCGTTTTTTTAATCAATCTGCTTTTTCAGAAGACTACAACTTGAAATATGTGTACGACAGCATTTCATATTAAAAAATGGACTATTTCCCTAATATTTGTCAAGCATTCTAATTTATCTTGGGCATGATTCATTCTTCAAAAGTCGTGATAGTAGGCCCGATTCATCAGATAGACCATCTAAGGATCGATTCTGTTTGAGTATGTATAACCAATTCGAAACTACATCTGTAAGAGACATGCACTCCAATGTAGTGGTTAAATAAAGATTTGTAGAGTTAATCCCACTATTAAGCATCAACTTCCATTCCTAAAGAAGCAATCCCTAATATGGCTCCCCCATAATGCATTTCCACTCCTGTTTATTTAGAGAATAAATGATTTCCAGCAATTTATATTTTTGTATGTAGCCCACGAATGCAACAGTTATGGTATGGATCCACGGCGGAGGGTTCACTGCAGGGACAGCCAACCAATACGAGTTTTACGGGGTTCCACTGGTCGCTGTCGGTGACGTCATCGTGGTGACAATCAACTATCGACTAGCAGTCTTTGCCAAGTTCACCACAAGTAAGTTTTACAATTATAACAAGGACGCTTTTCATTGTTTCCAATCAAATCATTTTGATGATACGTAGTATATGTTCTTTTTAATTTTGATCGTTCTTTAGCTTTAAGATACTATATGTCCCTTTTGCAGCCAACTTCAAATTCTGTAGAACTTTGCAGGAATTATGAATATGTCATGTATGTCCTATATGTGAAATTTAAACGTTATCAGTGTCCTAATATTCAATTTATTCAAGGAAACCTGTTTACATGCTAGAATTCAGTGTCAGACACTATTGAGCGACTGACTGGTTTTTTTACTTCTTTGATAATAACATACATAAAATGAGCTATAAAGGGTACATGAGCATTTGTCTACATCAATAACCCACTTCTTGTAATGGCCATAATCAAATTGATTGAATCTTTCGACAGCATAAAACGTACGACCATTCGGTACAATGGTCTGAAAATCAGACTATTACTTTCTGGCGCTATAGCTCTTAAGTTGATTCGAAAACTAATACTCGTTATTTTCCGACTTTAAGACATTTTCAAGCCGCCCTTTTTTCTAGGGAAGTTCTAAATTAGTATTATCTTTCAAATGCCGGTCGAATTTAACCTTTTCATTTTTTGGGGCCTGCAAATGGGGCATAGCACCTTTAACAACGTTTTTTTTTTATTCGGTATGGCCCTAAACATTATGGTCAACGTGTCAATTTCAGTTTCAGGTTATATTTCACATTTTCCAATGATTTCACAAAATAAATGGTACAAATAAACATAAACTCCATTAACAGTAAAAAGAAAGAAAAAGTGACAGCATCGTACCAACTGTTTGAATGCAATTAAAAGACTGAACTGAAAAGGAAAATGGAATATAGAGAGCCCTATTAAAGGTGAAATATATAATACACCAGTTTACGGCTACAACAGTGCGCATGCGCAGACATGGGCGCCATTTTAACTTACGAGTAAACAAACCATTGACCTCTAGAGGTTAGTGGTTTACGCGTAAATTGATACGGCGCCCATGCACATATGATGTGAACGCAGAGCGCAGGCAGTGACGCAACAATACATGCGCATCTGAAAACATTGATGACACTGCCTGCGCTGTGCGCTCGCATCATATTTGCATGGGCGCTATCTTAATTTACGCGTAAACAACTGACCTCTAGAGGTCAATGGTTTGTTTACTCGTAAATTAAAATGGCGCCTATAACCGTAAACTGGTGTATTGACTTCATAGTATTCTTTTTTTCTAAATCATGGAACTAGCAATTACCCTCAATCACAACAATATAATTCGTATTTAAAAAACGAACAATGTTAGTATTTATATTACAATCATGTCACAATTCAATGCTATTTAAAAATGTGGTAATTTCGTATTTGAATTTTTTACATTTTTTACGGAAAATTTATTTACGATCAAGCTTCATCTCACAATATAGAATTTAATTGATAGTCTATGGAATACTACCTTTTAGGACTAAATACTAATGTAAAAATATCATTCGTTGAATGCTCGATATCTATTTCTTTTTCCCCAGAGGATGCCGAAGCACCCGGTAACGTGGGGATGTTGGATCAAGTAGCTGCTCTTCAGTGGATTCACGATAACATTGAAGGTGTCAATTTTTTTCAAATCCAATGTTCACTAATTTTTAGATAGCAGATGTAAATTGATCATAATACATATGTGGGTAACTCAACCAAATTGCCAATGATATACAACTATTCATGTTACATTGAAATCATTATAATTAATTAGAAAACAATTTTCTTCTAAATGTCATTATAAACCCGACATCTAGTTTTGGCCGTGTGCGTGTTGAATATGATTTGAAATGTACACAGTTATTAGGATGAAACTTACCCATGCATACACCGCTACAGAGAGCAAAAACAACAAAGCTGTCATCGTAAACAATGTTAACAATTTCGGGTAAATAATAAATACGAGACTTAACTTAAAATTTAAGGAAATATCCAACCTTAAAAGAAATGACTCTAAAAGAAAGCAAAACAAATCATAGAAGCAGAATGGTGAAAGGTTGAACGAAACCTGACAAAACATGAGACAGTTTTGAGTTTTTGAAATCCATAATCACTATACGTATGCGAACTTCATATTGGCTGAATCGGTAATGTCACTAATGTGACGTAGCGCTGGACTACTTTCCTTTATATTCCTACACACAAAATGACTAAAATACTTTTTTAACGTATGACTCGGGGAAAGTCTCCAGTTTTTTTAGAAGACCTATGATAATATGCTTTCCATGATATATTTTTAAATTTAAATAAGGATGGATACATGTGTGTCTTGATATTATCAAGACCCGTTTGATATATAAAATGAGACAACAACTTAACAAATATATATATTATATTTATTCATTTGGAAAGCTTTTGGTGGTGACAAAGATAGAATAACACTATTTGGAGAGAGTGCCGGTGGAGCAGCGGTCGAATATCTAACTCTATCCAAACGCAGTCGAGGTTTATTCAACCAAGCCATCATTGAGGTAATTGGTATTCTATTTTGTAACATATTTGGAAGAAGAAAAAAATGAAACAAATAATAAAGACTTTAAAATAACATAATCATAACTGTACAAACAAACATCGGACAGCTCTCCCCGTCGGTCGTTCAAAGAAACTCCTGAAGTACCTATATTCTGCTAGGAAATGTGGATTTTTATCAGTATGTATTGGCTCAAATGGTCTTTTGAAGTGGTATATTTTTGCTTGAAAAACCTAAGGGATTTTAACTCGGGCCATTCAAACAACAATGCAGCACTTCAAAAGACCAGTTGAGCCAAGATATACTGATAGAAGTAAATGTTTCGTAGTGGAGTAGTTTGAGCGCTTGACAGGAAATCCAAAGGTCGTGGGTAAGATCCCAGACAAAGCACTAAAGTCATTTGGCAAGACATTAATCTACATTTGCCACTCAATATACCCAGGAGAGAAATGGATACCTGGTAGGATGACGAAATCCTTTTTTTATTTAAAGCAAATGCCATATGCCCTCACGGTGGCCATATGCTAGGAATACTCACCAGGAAGTGGAAATAGTGCACACTGTGTACCTGAAGGAATCCAATGACCGGGGTGATAATAATATTCATAAAGCGCGTAGAGACGGTATTCCGTATTAAGTGCGCTATAAACCCATATTAGTATTGCTATTTTATTAATTGGATTGGATTGTATCGGTAATACATGAAATATAGAAGATGTTATTTATAGTTTGACCTTTCGGGTTCATGCATCTTTGTGTTTGTTTCAAGAATATCCGTTTTGAAATTTATCAGAACAATTACTATTATAATGGATCTCTCTTAGAGTGGATCTACAGTTCCTAACTGGTCCTTTGATCCGAGACCAGCGGAAATGGAAGTCCAAGACGCCAAGAATTTGGGAGAGGCCTTGGGCTGCGACACGTCACCTTCCTCAGCTTTGATCGCCTGTTTGGAAACTAAGACTGCCAATGAGATTATCAACAGTTCATTACTCGTGAGTACACCTTTATTTAAAGACTACTCCTGAAGGTGAACAATTATTCGGGAGCTTCGTCAATCTTTTATGTCAGTTTGGACGAATATGACAGAACAAATGTCCCCCTTGGAAGGATTGCACTTCTAATACCCCCATATTAAAAATGTAACGAGAATGATAAGTCTGGAATACAATTTCGTGCCACATGTGTTTGAAGTCTTAAGTGTCGTGTGATGTTCATGTGATTTCCAGCAAGATTGGATACATTTATTTTCATTGTAATCATTCCATTACCTCAAAGTAATATGTATCAATTCTTATGCGCTGCCTAATCAATATTTCAAGTTCTTCCAGACATTTTCAATTCCAGTGTAATAACACCACAAGTACTCAATTGCATTTATAAACAGACATTTTGATATCAGTTTTGAGAACATACTGCAACTCAGCTTGATGACACAACCTTTTTCTTTTATCCTTTTTGTCTACAGGCGTATTCATTCTGTCCTGTTTCTGTTGACGGTGATTTCCTTGACGATGAGCCAGCCAATCTATATAAAAATAAGGACTTCAAGAGGTGTCCTATACTAACCGGTACCAACAGGGACGAAGGCACTCTCTTCCTCATAGCTGTCTTTCCTACGGATGCTCCCAATCCACCTCGGCCAGAGGTTAACACTTCGGGTCTGGACGTAATAATCAGATCCCTGATGGTGACATACGGTGAGAGTGTTTGAGTATTTTCGGTACCTTCCTCTACTTTCTCCTCCTACTTTCGTTATTCTTCCTATTCTTCCTCTTCTTCTTCTTTTCTTCTTTTTTCTTCTTCATTAATTTTCTTCTTGTACATGTCCCCCCTCCTTCTGCTTCTTCTCCTTGAACATATATAATGGCAAAGGCTCTTGACTCTCCTGTGAGAGGTCCATGTTGTGCTCGGTGCTGAAATCGTATTTGTCCCTCTATCTTCTGTATTCAGGTGTATGAAATGGGTACTTAGCAAATACTGGGATAATGATAATTTTAGGGCCGGACGACACTACATTTGCTGCGGGTTTTATTTCTTTAAAGATATAAGGTTTGAGGTTGCATCTTAGGGTAGGATTATACGGTCAAGGTTAGGAGTATGCCGGAAGAGAAATTGTGCACATTATCATTGATTTGGCTGTCTTTGTAAATAAGACCCAATATTGATTATCATCATCATCATCATCATCATCATCATCATTATCGTCATCACTATTGTTATTTTCATCACTATCATTGTCATATTTAGTACTACAACTTTTGAGAATAACCTAGAGTTTATGATTTTACGTGAGTTGATATTTGGATACATCATTGCATTGATATTCTTTATTTTAAAATCATCTTTCTTCTCTCATAATTACGAAATATAAGGCATCACCGAGGATATCTTGATCGCTGCTATTCGTCAGGAATACACGGATTGGACCATTGCAGATAACTCTTCCGCCAACCAGATGCCGTCCTATATAGAATGTGCTGGAGACCAAGGGTTCTCCTGCCCTTCAGATCAGTTCGCTAGATACCATGCTGGTGTGGGGGACACAGTGTTCAAGTATTTCTTTACGCATGAACCATCAAGGTAGGTAGTGGTTAGTGTTAGCATGACGACTATTATCAAATACTATAACTACAGCTGATCGTCTTAAAGATGTTCAATACTGGAGACCATGTTTTACCAGGCGTGGCAGGCCGTGGCAGACCTATCAAAAATTGAATATTATGAATCAAACAATTCTGAATATCTCGCGTGGTGTTATATTTCTCTGAGGCCGCAGTTCGAAGTTAAACATATTTGATGGCGCGATGAAAATTTTGAGGTGAAATACTTTGATATATTTAAGGGACAATGATGGACATCAGAGGTGACCGACACCCACTTAGAACCATCGGGAGCCAACGAGACTCTATATGCTGATGACGTCAAAACTGTGCTTACACAATAACAAAATGAAAACAAAAGTTAGATAGTGTATCGTAGGATACAAATATTCTGCAACAGAGATCAAGAAAATGGTCTTGTTACGTATTTCATATTGTGTCATCTTATCTCTTTCTGCAAGGTCTGTTTTTGAAGGGTTCCCGGGATGGTTTGGAGCCGGCCACGCAGAGGAGGTTACATTTGTGTTTGGAGCGCCCTTCATTGAACAGCTCTCTGACAGAGATATATACATGCTGACAGACGAAGAGAAGACATTGTCGGTCAAGATGATGAAGTCCTGGACTAACTTTGCCAAATATGGGTAAAGCAGATTTCGTAATGATGAGTCAGTAGCGTAAGGTGAAAGAGTATATTTCGTTAATGTATAGATGAACAAAGTTCGTGAGCCTTCTCATTTATGTGTAAGCTTGGAAGAATATCATAGAAGTATTCCCTGTAGAAAGTTGCTCTTTAAGTGGCTGTCTCATATTAAAAATATGACAACATATTACTAGGCAGTTAGGACCAAATGTTAATGCTACATCTGTGTCTGGTTAAGTATACACATGTTCGTTTGCTGACAATCTCACAATAAGGTAACGAACTCACATAGGCCTTATATAACTTCAAGTGTACAATATTATATTGACCCAATGACTTGTGATGAAATTAATTATAGTATTAGACATGCGGGGCCCTAATCTGAATAATTATGTGTCTCTTCATTTGTCATCTTATTTTGTTAAGATAAAGAAGAGACAAATTTCATATATATATATATATTAACATGTGAAATGCGGTACCATTCTTTTTAGGGATCCGACGTCTGGCGCTAACCCGAATGAAGGGTTGGGCAGCTGGCCATCTTTCACGGTTCCTGAGCTCTCTTACAAGGAGATATCTCTAGATATCGCTAATAATGGAGTAGGGAGGGCACTGAAGGCCAGGCAATGCCACTTTTGGAATGACTATTTCCCGAAGCTCCAGAAATTCATCGGTACGTATAATCACGTTCATTTCCACTCATAATCAATTCTCGCATATCTTTTTTACATATTTTTTTAGAATTTCCTGCATGAATTATCAATGACATATTTTTTTCCATTTTCATGCATTAATGTATTGATGATTCCTAACAGATGAAAACATCTTTTTTTTTTTCTTTTTTTTAAAACTCACCTATGCATATATAGAAAGCGTTCTCTTCTACAAACTTAAAACTGTTTTGACGGACTTTAATTTGATGCAAGTTCTTCTTCTGATATCTTCATTGTATCGGAAACGTTCCCATTCTGAACTAAGATTGCAACACAATCGAAGAAATAGTCCTTTTTTTAGAACATGGGGTCCTCATCTCCCTTTACCAACCTGTATTGCTAGATATGTTATTGGCACGGGGGTGAGGGAGAATGCTCCCCAGCTTTCCCCCAAACAACAACAATAGCCCCGTAACTGATGAGAAAGTGCCCCTCTTGCGATGGAAATGTCCACCTGAGGTTATATGCTCCCCTTGGTTACTTTATAAATCAAACAGAATTAAAACATGTACGCTTTTATACAAATATACACCATCCTTTTTGTGCAGTGTATAATATTTAGTTTACAATTCAATTGGCTTTTCATTTTTTCCAGCTTCCCAATCGATGGACGATTTGTCGGACTGGCAAAACGAGTTCAAGAACTGGCAAAGTCAAATGACTAACTGGCAACAAGCTTATGATGAATACAAGGAAGCTCCAAAATGCAACTAATCTTACTTCTGGTGTTCTGCCTGATTCTTGAATGCAGGCTAACTCGGCACTAAGGACAGTCTTTTTTAAATATTGAATGATTTATTCTCGAATGCTTCCAATTTATTTCATGTTTGATAAACAAACAAATCTTTTGTAACGTGAACGTAATAAACACAATTCTGAAAAAGTCCACTCTTCTGAGTTTTAGGACTTATACATGTACAAAAGTTACAATATATTTCCATAACATGATATCATTTCGTGATAGACAGATATCCAAATAATCAAACATAATTCTTGCAGAAATGAAGCAGTGTGTATTCATATAATTATAAATGCCTATCCTACTTCGTAAACCCTCTCCCATCCTCCATTTCTTCTTGAAATCTAATGATTTATATCACAGTCACACCAACGAGACCGACACGAGACCGGCAACAAACCGACCATCAAATTACATTACTCTCAATGGCAAAGAAGCAGTCCGTGTTGAGTCGGTATATATATGATTTGACTGACGTATTAGAGAAAAACATATTTTCGCTTTGAGTCCGTCTTTCAAAAGCCATCGATATCAAGGTTTTTTGATAGGAAAGTGTAGATAAGTAGCTGTTGAGATAATGCTAGAATGTTCAAGAGGAGATATTTATTAAAACATTTAGGGCTCAGCAAAGGTCCGGTGTATAGTTTGCTCTTCAACTCTTGAAATCTTTTACAAAAGTTAAATAGGATTTGTTGATCTCGGTACTTTTAATCATGATTACTTGTAAATAGTCATTACAACGAAATGAAGACTCATTATATTATTTTCTTTCTTAAAAAGGTTTGTATAGTTACATTTTATCAAACTAAAACCGTATAAAAAAATAGTATGTCGCGCTTCATGGTGTAGTTAACAATTGTCGGTAGCTAATTTGTTAATTGTGTAGGTCGTACTAATTTAGTTGTAAAATAGGGGGAGGGGGTAGATGTCAAAATATATAACACGACATTGTAGGAGTATATTGTACTGCCAAGAATAGCATTATTGTTAAAAAAGAAGAATGATTGAAATAAAGTATTGATCGAGATAGCAATGTGGCTTTGTCTTTATCTTCATTGTGTCTTAAGAATTAGGAGGTCATCTTCTTTTTCTTCTTGAAGTTTTTGTAGGATTTGTGTGTAATGTAAGGTCTTACTGATGTGGTATAACTAGAACAGTCCCAATTTTTAGCGAATAGAAGTTTTTAAAAAATAAAACAAATGAGAGGGGTACACATACATGTATATACAGAAACAAGATGACGCGAGATAACCTGGCATAGTTCATACAAAATACAAAAGACTTCTTCTCACCTTCAAATGCGTCCAAGTTCTGGCTCGTCACTACCTACCTCAACTCATAACTATCAGGCAAACATCCAGCTATTCCCTTCGCTCCTTTCAAAGCATCACGCTGAACCGTCCATATCAGCAAGATTCTTCCCACACTTGTTGACAGACCTTACACAACTTCTGTTCCCAAACTGTGGAACAACCTACCCATACAGCGATCTGTCAATACCTTAACAATATCTTAAAACTCACTTCTTCTGTTAAGAATATAACTTTAAAGCGCGTTTGAACATGTGTATGGAAAATGTGTTATATAAATACTTTATCAGAAGTAGTAGTAGTAGTAGTAGCAGTAGTAGCCCGGAACAACAAATTTACGCTCCTCCCCTGCTCAATTGTATATCTGCTCAAAACTACAAACCAGTTCCTATTTATTTATTTATTTTTTGTCACTGAAGTGAACCTAATTTCCGATGCACTTAACATCGAATTGTAGCCATGTACATGTTAAGTTTGATAAATTACTGCTCAAGCCGAGGTGCTAAGCGCTGTTCATGAGGGGACAATATTTGTGATTGGCACAGTTAATGCAAAAGCTTTTTTTTTCACGTAACAATTTTTAGTCTACTTTTGATTTAGTGCAGTAATTGTCATTTTCCGCCGACAACACATGTGAAAAGGTTCGAAACCTGCAATCACCAACACAATTTATATCAATAAGAGGGTCTCACAAAAGAACTCAGTACCGCGATACTGACTTCCTTGAATTAAAACTGAGCAAGCGTGCTTTATCGTTGCATTTGTAATAATGCATTTGTAATAACTTTTTGTGCCGTCCCTCGGTTATTTGAATAACATTGATTATGTATCAGACTTCAATGAATAATAATAAAAAGTCATTGCTGGTATGTTAGCAGTCAGAATGCAATAATTGCACATTATTATTGCGATTTTTGCCTGAGCATTCCGCAATGAAAGACAATAAGACGAGAAAGAGAGAGAGAGAGAGAGAGAGAGAGAGAGAGAGAGAGAGAAAAAAGAGAAAAAGAAGGGGGACTATGGGAATAAAAGGGAGACAATAAAATGGACACATATAAAAAGGGAACATGTAGAGAGAGATAAAGACGAAAGAGAGAGAGAGAGAAAAAGAGAGAGAAAGAGAGAGAGAGAGAGAGAGAAAGAGAGAGAGAGAGAGGGGGGGCTCTGGTAACTGTGTGAGTTATCGTTGAATTTGTACAAGTTATGCCTGAACGATTTCATACAGTATGCACCATATTGCAATAAAGCAGGCGCGGATCCAGGATTTTCCAATAGAGGGGGGGGGGGGCGGATTTTTTTTCAACTCAACATACCAATACTGACAAGGTCATATTAGAAGCACCACACCAGTACCTACAAGCAGGCAGCGTCGCTAGACCTTTTTCAGTGGGGGGGGTGGTGTAGAGGCCACCGATTACCATGAATTCCGTTGGACCCTTCCGCGCGAAGCGCGGAAGCTTTTATAATTCCTTAAATTATTAGAGATAGAAGACGATTCGTTGTACCGTTCTTGGCTCTTAATCCTTGTCTGAATTCAGTCCCCCCCCCCCCCCCCCCACCCGCGCGGAGCGCGGAAACTGTGACGTTTTATTAAATCATCGGAGAAAGAAGGCGATGCGTTGTACTGTTCTCGACTCTTAATCCATGTCTGAATTCAGGTCTCCCTCCCCCCCCCCTCATGCGCGAAGCGCGTAAGCTTTGACGTTTCATCACATAATTACTCTTAATCCTTGTCTGAATTCAGTTTTCCCCTCCCGCGCAAAGCGCGGAAGCTTTGATGTTTCATTAAATAGAAGAAGACGATTCGTTGTAACGTTCTCGACTTGTCAGAATTTTCTAAAATGTTTCTTTGTCTGCTCCTTTTTCTTCCTATGTCCTCTTACTGCCCCTACTGCCCCTGGCTACGCGCCTGCTTTAAAGGGAAAATAAAACAATCATGATTGTGATAGCATACAATTAGGTTAGTAGAAATTAAAATTAAAAAAAGAGATCTATTACACCAACCTTGGATAAATCACGACCGGGAGCGTCATATCATAGTTTTGTGTGATTGGGCGAGGCGGCGTAGCGACCGAGCGAGATTTTGCAATGTTGAATGCTGAAATTATGCATTCTAGAAAATTCCATAAGCCCAATATGTACGTTCTTTCCGCTATATTTCTTTCTAGCTATATTTTTAAATTTCCTGGGGGATGTGTCCCCTATCGGACTCAGGATCGCCGCGCCTGTCCATGATTACTATCAACATGAGTTCAAATACAAGCACAAGCGAGTTGGTATAAGCTGAAGCCAAATGGAGGGCAAAATAAGAGTTGTGAAGCGGCCCCTTTACCGTTAATTTAAAATTTGACTGTTCAGTATAATTATAGCTTCTAATTAAAAGACATCCAAAATGTTGTGCCCTTTTAAAATTTCTCGCTAAAGAGTGATGATATTTGTAGCGCAAGGGATGTTTTAAACGTTTGACTTTGAATATGCGGCTCGAGATTTTATGCCGCCGGCTTCCTCTATTCAATAACGTTTCCCAAGCCCTCTGAAATGACCCCAAATCTCCCGATTACAGTTTTCCCCCTTATTTGTCGTTATTGTCACTTAGCGCCATTTCCTTGTCTTCACCCTTTCTCACCCGACTATTCTCTCCCCCCCCCCCCACCCACTCAGTGTTATCTAGGGTACGCGCAGGGGCGAATCTAGGTGGGTTCGGCGGTTTAACCCCCCCCCCCCCCCTGGACGGCCAAGTGGGGAAAAAAGGGAAAAAAGAAGGGAAAAAAGAAGAAAAAATAGGGGAAAAGGGGAAAAAAGAAGAAAAAAGTAAAACAGTAAAACGGCGCGATTTTTGGAAAATTCTGGGTCCGCCACTGGGTCAACCCCCCCCCCCTGCCCTTGGCAAAAATCTAGATCCGCCCCTGACGCGCATACATGTTCCCTCTCTTTGAAAGAACCCCTTTATCTCCGGTGTGTAAAGTCAATACGGCCTGTACGGGCCGTATTTTTGTGTATTACGGGCCGGACTTCATTGCGTGAAAATACCCCTTTAGCAGAGATTTTGGGAACACAAATTCGGTCTCTCGACCCCGGAGTGGGAGGGAGGAGGGGGGGGGGTGGGATTTCTTCTTTTTCTTTTCTCCTTTTTCTCTTTGTTTCTTTTCTCTTCTCTTTTCTTTTCTCTTCTCTTCTCCTTTTTTTCTCTTCTCCTTTCTTTTTTTCTCTTCTTTTCTTTCTCTTTTTTACCTTCCCTTTTCTTGCGCCGCCAATAGGGGGGGGGGCCGCGGCCGTTTCGGCCCCCCTGGATCCGCCACTGAATAAAGGTCACGCTTTTATACAAAAACATTTCCGCTTAACATGTTTATAAATGACCGCAGAGTTATACAGCATTGTTGGGGTCACTCAAATAATAACGAATTGTATAAGCCCTTTGCAAACCATCGGTAGTGGATATATCCCGTGTTATAAGTAACTTTGTCAGTGGAGCTAGTAATTCGAAGTCAACAACATGAAGATGCAAATGTCTAAACTGTTTGAGGTGTTCATCGTTCTTGCGTCCTTTTCTAGTACGACGGCGCAGAATCCGAAAAGGACTGTCTTCCAAGGAACAATCGTCGGAAAAACGGTGCAATTCGATGAGAATGAGTTCATAAACATCACGAAATATGTCGACGCTTTTCAGGTAAGACAAGTAAAACTCAATATACACCTGTGCAAAGTCGTCAAGTCTTCGAAATGTAGTGTAATTAGGGGTACCGTACTTTTAACCTGTCATCTTATAGATGAAGGTTTACAAACTGAAGCAATGTGAAAGGTCTATTCTGACAAATTTGATATTTCTAACACCAAGACGCATTTTGGGATTGGATTACATATATGAATCGACCAGAAACAGGCAACTAGACATGAATTACAATTACACTATAGGCCATGGAACAGCCCATGAAAGCGTTTTGTATCAGTTTGGGTTGTCCGACTTCCATAGCGTATCCAAATTGTTGTACGAACGCACTAGGTGACATGACTAATTATTTAGAGTGAGTATGTTTCGACTCATATTTGTAGAAGTTTCTGTTTATGTTATTCACAATAATGTTTCTTGCAGCGTATTCGTTTTTGGTCATATAATTCTACTTGATAATTATTTGTGTATATGACATAATGGTCTCTTCAAATCCACAGCAACATTCGACATTACGTACCCCAAACCCCAAGTAAAAATGCATTAAACCACGTATGGCTGGACATGTCCCATTAAATCAACATACAGAATCGTTAAATCAAATCGTATAATCTTATATTGCAGTTATCTCGTAATTCCAGATAAGATATAAAGACCTTGTAAGCTTTCAATAGCAAACTTGCAAGTGACTTTGAAAACAAGGATTCGTGCTTACTGTAGTTTTCTATTTTGAAAGGACATTTTGTCAGAGGGCCAGTTTACAGTGTCACTTTACACGGGTGTGTGACAGAAAAATGATCAGTAATGACTTCGGCAGCTGATTTTTATTATTATTATCATTTTATTTGGCAAATCAAGTCACATAATACAACAATATAACAAACATGAATTGAGATTAAAAAATCAATAGAAAGCATATATAAATATTGCAATAGCAGGTGCATCCGGTCGAGCTGCCCAATAACTGTGATCCGCAGACCTTCCTCCCCACACCCGACTAGATGCACCTGATATTGGTTAAAATAAAGCTTTAAAAAGAAAAGATAGATTAGGAGAAGGAAAATGGAGAAAAAAGGGAGGAAAAAGAAGGAAAAAAGAAAAAGAAGAAAAGAAAAGAAGAAGAAAAAAAAATCAATAAACATTGCATTACAATTTTTTTTTAAATTCTGATTTCATGACAGGTATAGTAACATATTGTTGCTGTTAATCATTAACACCATCGTCACATTGTAAAAAAAAAAAAAAAAAAAAATATATATAATTATCATTATCATTATGAACATTATTACTACCACCGTTACTATCATGATTATTATAATTTATATCATTGACATCAATATTTATATTAAAACATCAACACAAATTAATTTTCATTGAGAACACAATTTCAACACCAACAACCAGTCTCATAGCTATTGCACGATCATAATATGTACAGATGAAGGTAAGCCCTATATCATGTTTATGAAAATATTAAAATTCAGTAATACAATTTTGGAATGGTTTGAAATGGTTAAAATGGACTGTGTATGATTTCAAGTACATATAATTATTGTTTCATATTATATAATGAGAAATGGAACAGAAATTTTACAGTATACATCTCATGCGATCATTATGTGAAGTCTTATTTATAGAATTGAAGAATTATGTATATTCTATTCTATCATATTGGAAGGATATGCGATCCTACAATATTCATTGATCATTGTCGCGGTAGAAATCGAGTCTAAAGTTATAAAATTGTAAATAATAAACTCTTTATGTCGTATAGCTCCCTCTCAAGGTCAATTAAGCTATTAAACAATGTTTCTTGACTAAAATCGACCAATGAGCTATTCCCGTTTGGAAATTACATATCACAACTACATATTCTGAGATTTTCATGGTCGCAGCCACCATTGTACGGCCCTAGGCGCTATTTGAAATTTATCAAAATTTACCGGGAGCACCGGTAAATTTTTATATTTTATTTTTCTCGAAAGCAGAAGGGTTTTAGGGGCTAAATTTTCTAGTGCTTATAATACATCCACAGGGGCATCCAAATATATCAAATTGTAAAAAATCACTATCTACCCAATTTTCAAAATTTCCCAAAACTTTGTATTACCTTTAATAGTGCTGGTAGTAATAACTCACAATGAAAATGTGGTAATTCATATCTCATTAAATAAAAACTGTTATCATTCGAATATAAAATTCATACCGCTGATCAACACAAGGTTTTATCTGAATGCACTAAATAAGTCATTTGAATTAAAAGAAGAAATTATGAATGCAGACATTAATTCGGGTTTTATTAACACGATCCCTTTTTTCTATGATGCATGTTGGTACTCCTAAGACTAATGTCAAGTTTACAATGGATAACATTTATAAGCGGGGAACAATCCAGATTAAGTTTATGAATATAAAGTGGTTTATAATCATAATGTGTTTTTGTTCTTGCTCGAAAATATAGCTATTTGAATGCTTTCGTAATCTTCTCTAAGATAAACACAATACATGTAAAAGTAATATGTGCGTTTAAGTTTTAACAGACGAGTATTAATCAGATATGATTTGTTTACGTCTTGGGACCGACACTTTACGTCACCATCCGAAAGACGTGACTTAGTTTCGAACCTAGGTCCGATCAAAATCAGTTTGTAGGTGAAGACAGCATTATGCCTAGATAACAATTGCTCTAAGGCTAGGATACGGCGGCCTTACGCCCCCGAAATCGAGAGATTCTGCGTTGGCCTCAGGGTCACCCTAGGGCGTATCCCTATCTTTACAGGCCGTACGGGTCGCCGTGGGATTATAACGCAGAGTTATAACTGTTTTCATTTCCAGGTTCGCCGTAGCGATTGGACACACCGTAGCCTTGCCGTAGAGCGGTTCCACAGCAACCGTACGTCGGGCGTACGGTAGTCTCGCGTTTTATATTGCAGGGGTGAAGCGGTAGCATCAGTCTGGCCGCACGGTCACCGTATGGTTGCCCTTCGGTCGCCCCAGATATTTTTGGCCGCACGGCCGCCCGGGCAAATGTGACCTAGGCATAACAACCAATCATTCTACGTGTTTTGTATGTTTGTGATGTGCAGGGTATACCATATGCCGATCCACCAGAACGGTTTCTGCCCTCTACTCCCAAATCTCCTTGGTCTGGTGATTTGAACGCGACATCCTTCAAGCCAGCATGCGCTCAGGCGCCATCTTTCTACTTCCCTGAGCAGGACGAAGATTGTCTGTACCTCAACGTGTATGCTCCGAACCCAAAGGTAGACATTTCTATTAAGCCCATTGTATAGTTATATACAAAATGAGTCGTTTTGAATGCTGAAAGGTTAAACAAATCAAATATAAGTCCTGATTTGATATTTAGAATGAAACCGTAGTTTGTAGGATCGATGAATAGCGATGCTCACGGCAATACAAATGTTCGATCACATTTAAGTGAACATATAAACCCACCCACTACTCCGGTTTCATTTTCTTATTTTGTGGTGCACTCTCCATATTTTCTCAACTTGTTGTTATACCCCCCCCCCCCCTGGATAAATTCTGTACTCCATGATCATTTTGAATATTTGATTACTGAAGGGCTATGTTAATGTATAACATTATTTTTTCTATATGGTTTTACAAAGAAGTCTTATCTTTTGCCATTCCGTTTGCTCATCTTTAAAAAAGAGACTACCCATACCTATATGTACATGTAACTCGTTTATGATTACGCCTATATAGCCTAGTGGAGCGGCAGTTATGGTCTACATTCACGGTGGATCGTTCTCCTCGGGATCCGCCATGGTCTACGATTTTTACGGTGTCCCATTGGTTGCCGTTGGTGACGTCATCGTAGTCGTCCTGAACTACCGTCTCGGAGTATTCGCGAAGTTCACCACAAGTAAGAGCTCAGTGACACCGCCAAACCGACACCAATCCCACCCCACACCACACCCTCCCACACAACACACACACACAGACCAAATAATTATCCTAAACGACAAAGAATCGATCGGTTTGGAAATAACTTTGGCATTTGGCGTGGTTTGCCGGTTTGCCTGGTGCCCGTGACGGAGGTGTAACTGGAGTAAAAGATTTCCATAAAACAGAGATGGATTAAATTAGTATGGCTCAATTCAAATTATTCCGCGTGTCATTGAGAAATGTAATCGTGACTAACGAACCGTATATGTTAAGAAATATGAAATATAATCATGTTTGTGCACAAAGAGCAAATAAAATATATTTTAGAAAGGACTATTCGTTTCTTGTTCGAGTGCAGACTTTCAAATCAAGGATAGTTGTAAACTCAGCAAGTTACACAAAATTAAACCGTAAACAATTTTGAAAGGCATATCGACAAATAATCAATATTGTTAATGCGTCTGATTGGGAACTCTTGAAACACCTAAAACATTATTTTGTATAAGAGTTATTCGTAATTAGAGACAATTTTAAGAATGTATCTGAAACATTCCTTTGTAGTTTCCAATCAATGTATAATCTATTCATCTATTTCCTTCTTTTACAGAAAGTGATGCTGCTCCTGGCAACATAGGGATGTTAGATCAAGTTGCTGCTTTACAATGGGTTAAATCTAATATTGAAGGTATAACAACTTAGTGCATTCTAAGTTCAAGCACTAAAAATACTACATAATCAAATATTTAGACCATTTTTGATCAACTTGACCAAATATGTGACCAGAATTTAATATATTCCTTATGACTCATTCAGCAATTGCAATAAATCTCCTGCCTTACTCCCAGAAAGAAAATACTAAATTGCATTCAACAAATAAAGTTACATTAAACAGAGTGAGAAAAAAATGCATTATATCTCTACATGGAATTTAAAATGTTGTATGAAATAGTTATGTACTATATCATAATAAAAAGTGTACAGTGCATTGAAGTTTGAATGCCAGAGCAATTTTGTTTTGTAAGCAAAGTCCAATTATTGATTAAAATCATCGTGAAAAGGTTGTAGTAAAAGCATTTTAAAACCAAACCAAACAAATATGACGTTATTGAACTTCATGTGCGAATCCGATATAAGTCGTATCTTTTGAGTTATATTCATTACTAAAGTGTTAATTAAGGCAAATATGTTGGGGCCATATATCGTGTGTTAGTCAATCCGTGTGTGCTTTTATATTATCTTATAATATTTCAATCTTTGAACATTTTAATAACACAGAAGGCAGTACGATTATTATGTTCATATTGATTTTGCTCTTTAATAGCATTTGGCGGTGATCCAAACAGAATAACGATATTTGGAGAGAGCTCGGGTGCAGCTAGTGTTAATTTTCACCTGCTTTCAAAACTTAGCCATGGACTTTTTCAGCAAGCCATCATGCAGGTAAATGTCAATACATAATGTATTAAAATATTTATTTAGAAGGAATTGTTATAAATAATTAAGAGATACTAAACGTCTACCTTCCATCTTAATTCCTACATTACTACTTTAAGCAGTTGCAAATCCAGGCATCTCAAGGTAAAAAGGTGTTCCTTGATGCCTTACATTGCATTTTTAATCAATAAACAAATTATTTGGAAACTAAAAATCATGAGTGCATTATATTGTTCTTAAGTAGATACAGAAATGAATACACAATTGCAGCACGTTATTTACTTATTTCATTTGAAATTTAGAATAGGATTTCATACTTTATAATAAGACCTGTATATGTGTCTATATCCGTTATTCTAATAATTGTCTTCTTTGTAGAGTGGAGTAGCATCCTCTACATGGGCTTTTGAAGATAATCCCGGGAAAGAGGTAGAGAACGCTCATAAGTTAGGACAGGCATTTAGCTGTGACTTGACACCGCTGTCCGATCTAGTAGCGTGCTTGCAGGCAGTGGACCCTAACGAACTATGGACGGTGGCCAATCAGGTAATGCATTAAAGTCTGAAAGGATGGTGATGATGATGACTATGGTGATAACAACGGCCCCCCTCCCAGGGTAAGGGAAATTTAGATTTAGGTACATTTTTTAACTCCGTGTGTGTATGTGTATTTGAGCTTTTACAGACGTGTATCAATCAGATATGATTATTTCCGTCTGGGGACCGACCTTTAACTTCACCATCCGAAAGACGTGACTCAGTTTCGAGTCTGCGTCCTCGGCTGAATCAGTTTGTAACTCCCATTGTTAGCTGGATTACAGTCGCACGCCAAAACGCTCAAAATCAGATATATTTTTGTAATCATTATCAAGCGGACCTCATGTCGCTGTGCACCCCACACTCCCTTAATTACGGGACTGTGATGATTATAGTGATGATAATGATGGTTATCACCAGGCTGATGACGGTGATGAGGATAATTATGATCATGCTGATGACGGTTTTAATAATAATAATGATGTTGCAGGAAGCAAGAAAATACCTTTGAAACGTACGCTGCAAAAAATGGTTGTTATCATGATGTACTGTTATATCATGTTTGTTATAGAACGATGCACTTATAAGTAACACTTCTACATGTCCTATGGCAAACTAAAGATTAAGTTTCAACACATTTATTATGTTGCCTTTTTGTGGATTTGAATTACATACAGGTATACGATGGGTCCTACCATATTTACGTCGATGGTATGTTCTTGGAAGACACACCACAGAATCTCTACGCCAAAGGAGAGTTCACGCGAGCACCAATTCTGGCCGGAGTCACACAGGATGAGGGTACATATGACATCTGGGTGAAGTTCTTCTGGCCATACGCTTACTCTGAGACACCACCCCCATTCAACCAATCCCAACTTGAGGACTACCTCAGGAGTGGACTGAGGAATGAAAATGTTCTTTCTTCGGATAGTGCGGATATCCTGTTGGATGCTGTACTACATGAATACATCGACTGGACGATTGCCGATGATCCTGACGCTGACTTCTTCCAGCCTGCAGTGGATGCAATTGGGGATGTCTCCATAAAGTGCCCTATGGATTCGATCCTGAGGGCCCACGTATCTGCCGGCGATCCCGTCTATAAATACGTGTTCAAGTACCCAGTTACAACAATGTAGGTACACGTCACTTATACTTTCAGAGCACAATGGAAATTTCAACATACGGGTTTACCTGTAGTGTTTTACGATTGTGAAGTTGAGTGATGGGTATGGAATCTCCACGTTATTCTATATTGCTGATTATGTATTTAATGCAATTTGGGAATCATCTAATTTAAAAGGAGTAAATACATTATGTTCAAATTGCCAACTATAACAAAATACGACATTGTTTTATTGTAAGAAAAATTAACTTGCATTCCAAAACTTTGTAAACGTAGTTCTCCATTCCTTATTTATACTTAAAACAACACTGCTGATTACTTCTAAACTGTTATTCGTCCAGGAGAAAGAAGTTTTATATCTTGCCATCAAGCTGTTATACAATGTACCTTGTGACATTTGACAGACTTTTGATATCATCTAAAATAGAGACAGCCTTTTATGGTGTTTTCTTATTCCTTTGACCCTAGGAGCTACTTCCATGTGGTTGGTGTTCTTCCTCTCACCCCATGGCTAGGTGCAGGGCATGCAGAGGATCTTTTATACGTGTGGGGAGTGCCATTCATCGACCAACTTGACAACGTCCATGGCCAAAACGTGACAGATGAAGAGAAAACCCTTGCAGTCGACATGATGCAATTTTGGACTAACTTTGCAAAGACTGGGTAAATGATTATGAATTATGAAGACAACGGCATTTTCCCACTTTAGCCTTCTGTCAATGAAGTTCAGTATATAACAGTGCAGTGTTTTAACGGTCATTTTTGTACTATTAAAATTTGGTTTTAGTATATTAGATCCAACAACAACATATTTTAACGCCTGTAAATTTTTTATTTAGGCATAACGATGTGTATATACATCCATGTCTGACAAATAATATGTACTTAAATCTTGTGATCATTAGAATAAATGTCCCGACTAGGCTAACAACTATCATCACAATTTTCCTTGCGAAATTTTTGCTCACAACTACAGCTTGACGAAGTTTTTTCACAATGAAAATAATATTGATTGTATAATCAGGGACTTTGTACTAATCAATTATACGAACCAGATAAAACTCTTCATTTTTTTAAACTATCGTTGCTTACTTAGAGACCCGAGCAAGTCGGATGCCGGTCCAGCACCTGGTGAAGGGGACTACGCATGGCCCAAGTTTACATTCCCAGATTTACGTCATAAGATCTTGGATGTTCAGTTGGGAGAGGGAAGGTCTGACAGGTCGGGAGAATGCCACTTCTGGAACCACTATTTTCCGCAACTGAAGTTTTCGACTCGTAAGTTATACGTTGCACGTTGGATAATGCCATTATCTCATACTTGCATCTGTGCACACTTCCATAAAATGTTTGAAAACCACAGCGCGGTCCCTCTAAAACCACTGCCTTTATCAAGTGAAGAGGAAAATGTTAAAGATGTTTGGAGAGATGAACATAATTATATGGAGAATAATCAAATATATCGCCAAAAAATATGAAATGTTCGTACAACATATCACACGAAATGATAAAAATGATACAATGGATATCAGACGTGACTTGAACGGGCCATAAAGAACAAAGAGTTTGGGCATAACATTAGCACAAAGTAGATCTAAGACCATCTGGACGAATGGGGGGGGGGGGGAAGCATAATTATGAATAGTAAACAAATATACACTGCCTCGAGAGGTTCTGGTTAAAACTATGCGCAAGAGGTGACTCCAATAGTACTATTTGCTGAGGGGCGCAGCCCCGAAGCAAATGGTACTTTTGGAGTCACCGAGGCCCATAGTTTAACCAGTACCTCGAATAGAAGGCATGGTATATTTTGTTTTATATCCTGCATCAAAAATTAATTTAAAAAAAAAAAAAATTAAATAAAAACATTTTGGGGAGAAAAAAAATTTAGGACAAAAAAAATTTAAATTTATATCTAAAAAGATTTAAAATATTTTGTTTTCATTAAATTAAGATTAATTTTTTTTCCCTTTTTTCCAACTCCCAAATAGTAAACCAATAGTACTCTCATATAGTACTTTCTAAAAATAGGTCAAATATTTCTGGTCATGTGACGATCTGTCAACCAATCATAAGCCAACAAATTTTTGATGCAGGATATAATATTGGATATAGAAGTAGAGGTGTCGTGGCCGAGTGGGTACGTCGCCGGACTGTCGATCACAAGGTCCGCGGCTCGAGTCCCGCCGCGGCACTAATGTCCTTTGGCAAGACATTGATCTACATTTGCCACTCACTCAACCCAGAGTACCTGGCAGGAATTAATTCCTTGAAATACTGGAGCGCTGTAATGGCAGCTAGGCTAAGGCCGGGGCAATAGTAAATGCGCCTCGGAATAGAATTTCTAGATAGACGGCGCTATAGAAATCCCTATTATTATTATTATTATTTATACGTTTATTATTGTATGTAAATATACTTTTTAACATCAATTCCTCCAGAATCACTTGAGGACTCCCAAAGACAATGGCGAGCTGGATATTCAAGCTGGATGGCGGACATACAAGAATGGAGGACAAGTTTTGCTTCTTATAAAAATGGCTGTTCATAGGCATTATGCACAATGTTATTGCACCAATGACAGTGTATGAACAACAACCCCTTTCTATTTTATCTGTCGTTTGGAGCTTACGGTTTTTAATAGAATATTGATATTTCTTCATCATTATGAATTAGGTTTTATAATATTAAATTTTAGTTGAATATTGCTCGATCATTGCCTCAGCTACAATTAATTTGGATTTAGAGGATTGGCAACTCGTTTAGATCACTTAGTGTATTGCATTTTGTAAAAAAATCAATCAGAAAATGGTTATAGGTGTGCGTACTTCAGGATGTTCCTGTTCCTAAACCCAAGTTTACGGGTGAATAACTCGATTGTTTCTAATCATTCTTTGATTAGTGTAAATATGATTGGAGAACTGATCGTCTCTTCTTTCATATGAAACCAAAAGCATGATAAAGAAAACGTGCATGACCTATTTCAGAGAGTTTGAAATGGCAGTGTCGGAAACCCAATTATCCAAAATGAGTGGATGGCTATTAAGTTTGGGCCTTAATGATTTTGAAAAGACAGGAAATGACGTGGAACTAATAATTGTAAAACATCATCGAAAGCTCCTATTCTCATATTTCATATGAGACCATAATTATCATGGAAGGATCACGCGTGGGTGAGCAGGTAACATAAGCTACAATAGGTAAAACAAATGGTATGTTGATGTCCAGGGGGTAGGTGTCCTAGAACCCTCCACCACACCAACGCAATACGACCTCCCCCTACTTACTCGCTGCCAGCCGAAGATGGCATGGTCCTTAAATTAGGACGCCCACCTGTCTTAGGCTGGGTCATAGGGCTGGTGGCGTCTAAGTTCGTTGAAAACGCCATCTTCGACGGCTTGAATCAAGTGAAGGGAATATAAGGAGCCGGCGGGCCTGATTCTGGACTAGTGTCGTATGAAAGAAGAGAACAAATAGAAAATGTACACGCTTTCGAATAAATAACGTGGAATTATTGAGTAATTAACAAATTAGTTTACTTTTGTTTCTCTTTTATGGGGACATACTGTATTTAATGGAGTAAATGTAGTTCTTAGTCCTTTTTAATACCTGGGTTTTTTCTGCTGATTCTCTCATCACCATTTTCGAAATCTTTACAAAATTAAATATCTTTAAATTATAAATTAGTTCCCTTTGATTAAAGCTCTATGTATTAACTTTTAGAATAGTGATGATTATACTTACTTGAATAATATTAGACCTATATCTTATGAATTTCATGTTTGTGTGTATTCTCGTAAGCTTCATAAAAATAATGTTTGTAATATGCCATGTATTTCATGTGCTTCTATTGTAAACTGAATGTTATTCAGCTCTCGGGCTGCTATTTTGAGTATTTTCAATAAGCCATTTAATGAATAAAAAATGTAGATTGATTAGAAAAACAGAGAGAAACAAATATTCCATATAAAGGGAAAATGTTGTCTCTGCATAATTTCTGTTTTAATGGGTTTTCAGGGTTGATAATATTTTCTATTTTCATACTTATAATAAAGATAATAGGACCCAGAATCGAGTGTGTCTTTTTCATTAAATGTTTAATGGGCGTTTGCAGAATGTTGTAATGAGTTGGCTGGAGCATAATGTGTTGGGTCCAAGTAGAGCGAAGCGAGCAGAACGTCTACGGCTTGGAGTCCAGGGTGTGCTTTACAGGGACTTAACTATGGCAGGCTGTTCGTGTCACTAGTTCCTCTAACCATTTCTGGCATTGGTTTCTCAAGGGACGCACAAATCATGGTCACAAATCTACAAAATTTACATTTTTGATGGCCAAATATGGAAAAAATATTATCTAAAGATCATAATTGAGAGACCAATGGTGAGAGCCACCAGTGGCATGAATGGCCTGTTATAGTTAAGTCCAACTGAAAGTCGATCTTAGTATTAGTGAAACAGTCCCAAGGGGTTTATAGCCCACACAAGATTCCATAACTGTTTTTGTTTATAATTCGTCGCTGTTTTCACGAAGTGACGGTAGTGAAAAAAAATTGCATTCACTTTGCGTTACGATTTTCCTCACTACCGTCACTTCGTGAAAACAAGGACGAATTGTATACAGTTACTCTGTTGTCGTCGTCCTAAGAGTCATGTCTGACACTTTGTGACCCTATATTGACGATGACGTTCCACCCATCGGGCATAACAACGAGATGTGCAGATGTTCATGCCAGTTATCACTTTTATTCCGTCTGCCCACCGAACTTTTGGCCTACCACGTTGGCATTGACCCCCCCAACATGACTTTGGGTTACTCCGTAACTGTATGAAAACAAAATATTTAAAGAATATTACTTCGAAAACTTGTCACTTGGTGCCAATACCATGTGTACACTCACCCCTGCCTTGAGAGAGAGAGAGAGAGAGAGAGAGAGAGAGAGAGAGAGAGAGAGAGAGAGAAACAGAGACAGACAGAGAGAGACAGAGAGAGAGAGAGACAGAGACAAAGAATAGAGAGAGAGACAGAGAACTGTGTATAGATGGCTCTGTTAGGGTGTAGTCCGTGAAAGACCAGAGCAGAGAGGAGGCGGTGCAAACAATAAAATCACAGCACACATTGGATATATGTAGATGACTTCTCACCTACATTTTATCGCGTGTGCATCTTGTTTTTAGGGAATAAAAGTAAAAACCGAACTACATCGTTCCAGTATCTTACACCGAAAGCTTTAGCGTGACATTACAGCATTTCAGTATAATGGCGTCTTTGCGAAACATTGAAAGTGTTGTACTCTTGGTGGTCATCTTTGAGGTATGCAGGGGACTAGGTCAAGATCCCATGGTAACGGTAGGTCAAGGAACCCTGGTCGGGAAAACGGTGACTTTCCAGGAGAATAAATTCATCAATATTTCGAAACAAATCGATTTGTTTCTGGTACGTATACATGATATAACATTTATCATTCAAAACCATATCTGTGTCGAGGTCTTGTAAACAATAGCCTTCAAGGAATAGTGTGTTTAAAGTAGAGACAAGGATGACATTGACACTATCTATCTAAAAGACTTTCGCAAACCAACCTGAGGCAATTTTCAGTATCCTTGTCCATTCTCTTTTGAAATTGCGATAATTACAATTCGATAACTGAACATGATTTGTATTGTATGTTTAATTGGGTATTGAAATTTCCTTTGGATTGATTTCTCGAAAGGTTTTATGATCGTGTATATCATTTTATTCTAATCATTGAAGTCGTACAGGTGCTTTTATAATAAGAATATTGTAATTGCAAGAGAGAACAGTTTATTTATACGGTGCTTGCGTTTCGAGGGTAAAAAAAAATGTTGAAAATAATTGACATTTAGAAGAAAAAAGGGGAGGTACGTGAAAAGGAATTATATTCAATGAGGACATTTTTTTACTTTTTTTATTGCACATATAGATTCATTTTTTGAGTATCGGTTTCTCATCAAATAAATTTTGTAATGTTTCAATCATTACGTTACTGCAGACAAAACATTTGGCCGTGTTATTTCTGAAAATATCAAATGTTTGCTATAAGCTCTATGACAATTGAGATGAATATTTATTTAACCTTTGTATCCTATAAAAGCAACCATTACAGTACCATAAGATGTTCTCGTATAAAAAGGGTAGAATAGGACGCTGGGTTATTGTACCTGTCAAGTAATACGTGACTGTTTTTTTTTGGGGGGGGGGTGGGGAAAGGGAGTGAATTTTAATTTATGTTCGAGAACGCTTGTTTAATTATAGTAAGTTTATTATTCAACTAATTGATCAATTTAACTGGCTTCACATTGGTTAACGCAATTAATCATTTTACCCCTATATGTTACAACATTTCTCGCCGGGCTTCGTATGAAAGCAAAATATTTGAGTGCCTTTATACAATGTATTTCTCCTTGGTCATTAAGTTAACGAAGCTGGTAGGGCATAGTAATTATCTCCTTAATAACTGATGGTGAGCCCGGGTGGTGAGCCCATAATTTGATAAGGAAATTTCAAAATTTTCATTCGCCCCCCCCCCCCTCTCCCCCACCCACATTCAACTCAAAGATTATGCTTGGATTAGTCCAACAAATCATGATGATGGAAAACATGTTAATCTTTTTATTTCTCATGCAGGGTGTTCCGTTTGCTGAACCTCCTCGTCGCTTCGAGCCCCCTCGTCCGAAGGAACCTTGGTCAGATATATGGAATGCCACGTCCTTTGAATCATCGTGTTTCCAGAATGTCCATCCAATTAACGCACCACCCAGTGAGGACTGTCTTTACCTAAATGTATATGCTCCAAATCCGACGGTAAATATTGCTTGAAACCCTACCTATGCTAACATGTCGTTTATCAAGCCGTGTATTGTCATCAAATTATGCAAATAGCATTGTAGAGACAATGGTCAAATAAGAATACATCGTCTTTCGACAATATGAATCGCGCCAAAATACATATTTATCCATATTTAAAAGATAACTGTCCAGAAACATGGTTAATACGATGTCTAATATTCAAGTCCATTGCTTTTATAACAAAAAAGCTATATCGCTTTAAAGTTGATAATTTTTCATGAGCCAACATGGCAAATTTGGTTGCCCAACTCTTTGTATGTGTTTCGGAGTCCCTGCACTCTCCTTTAAACTTTGACCCAAATTAGATTTTAAGTCAATTTACCAATAAACGTCATGAGTGAAAATATATGAGTCCGTTACACTGTCTTCATTAAGAGTTATGATTAATCCTTCAACCAATCACAATCCAGTCGCGTCTATAAGGGGGTAGGGGGCATGTGCATTTAAAGAGAGCACAAAAAGGGGGCACTACAAATGTTAACGAGAGAAAAAAAGGAGAGACAAGAAGAACACTCTTGATCCTAATGAATACAGATATGGCCTTTTTATATTGATTTTTAATTCAAAAGACTTAAATTTTGATTATATGGACGGCTAAGTAAAAAAAAAATACAGCTAGAATTGTTAAATGCTTACCATTTGTATCAATAAAAAACTGCAGTATTTTCAAAAATTCCAGTAGTTCTCGAAACGGCGCCTCGTGTGCAATGGGTCTAAAATTGCTGACACCGGTCATAACAAAGTAATGGGGGGGGGGGCTTGGTTTATACAAACCTTCAATATCATTTTTCTGTTCTTATTAACAATACACTATACCCTTTTTCTGACCTACCTTTGATTTCAACATTGATTTAACCTGTTTGATTTTGCATCAGCCTACCAATGCTGCCGTGATGGTATGGATACACGGGGGATCATTTAATGATGGCTCAGCGATGTCGTATGATTACTATGGGGTGCCTATGGCGGCGGTCGGTGACGTAATTGTCGTCACTATAAACTACCGAGTGAACATATTTTCAAGATTTTCAACAGGTAAAAGTAATCGCCGATTTTACTTGAATCAAGATTTACATCAGCCTCATGGAAAGATGCCTAAAACTTATAAATATTTATGTCAACAATGGAGCACAAGTACCATTGCCTTTAGAACACTGTTATAATTATTCAGAGTTTCCTGCTATGTAGTTTTATAAATATCGGATGGAAAAAAGAAGAAACATAGGCCATACACAAACTAGCGAGTTGATGATTTCACACCCTTACTTTTCTCTATTTTTTAAAAAAAAGTAATGGCTTGAATCCTCATAGAATTGTGTGCAAAATCACCATTACTGTAAATTATTGTAATTTTGAAAAGAAAATTGTACAGGTGACCAAAAAAATAAAAAGAATATTAAGACTTGACATTTTATAAACAAATTGTATGTTCAAGAGTTATCTTGAATGACTTTATTTTTCAATTTAATTGCAGGAGACGAGGCAGCAAGGGGTAATTACGGGATGTTAGATCAAGTTGCTGCTTTACAATGGGTACAAGACAATATCCGTGGTAAGCTTGCGATCAGCCGGTGAATACCTGCTTGAGAATCCTCGAACACGTTTTCTGCCGGCTGGGCGATTGTTCATTCACTGTTTCTGCACCTGGGTTCTGTAACAGTCTTCCTCAGTACCTTCGCTCTTTTTACTTGCTATTTACTTTAAAAGAAACCAACTAAAGAAATACCTATCCAACATTGCTTGCATTTAATCACTACCTGTCTTTCCCAGGTAAATCACAAACGGTATATTCAGTACTATTTTTCAGTCTCATCAGCGCCTTTGAATAGGCAACCAGATATTGCCGCTCTGCATGGGTTGGATTGGATTGGATGCCAAATTGTTTTGAAAGCAGACTGAATTTGTCTCTTTCGAATATTACAACTTGTCCCCGTCAATAAAATTAGACTTGGAATCAATCGTAAAAATTTATCATACTGTATCTCTGATCTTGCAGGATTGAACGTCATCATACCGTATATCTGTAACATACAATTGATCGCGAATTGCTATTCTTTGTAAAGTTACGACTGGATAAACGAGATGCGGTCAACTTGGGGAAGATACACATAGTCGTACCTTTTTATGTAACAAGGTCGAGATAAACAGAAGTATACTATATACACTGTTTTAAGTATCAAATTAGATTTGGATTACATAAACTTTCTTAAAAAATGTACACAAATAATACATTTCATTAAAGATAAAGACCAGTTATGGTCATGCGATTGCACTGTGAAAGAAACGTTGTGAAATCGATCAGAAAAGGTTGATCATCTAGCATATAAGTATTGGTGTGAACTGCAAGGTTCTGGAATCATCAAAATGATAAGAAATTTGGTCCAGTCTTCGTAAAGTTACAAGCACTGTACACAGAAAGATGTATATGGGACTACGCATACGTGCGCGACACGTGCGTTTATCTCTCACAGTCCAATATATAAACTCATTTACCAAATATATCAATTAGTAGGCAGTTTCCCGGCAAAATTGTTATCATCATGTATTTGTCAAAACATATTCTTTCACATGATCTGATTTAATCTTTTGAAATTGGGGCGTTTCCAATACTAGTCTTTACCTTTAAGAGTTTAAAAACGTATAACCAAATAAAAAATAAATCATCGTCTTGACTTATCTAACCTAACAAAATTATTTCATGAATCGGATGATAAATATTCAATTCAACCTTTGATTATCTAGCTTTTGGCGGCGATGAAAACAAGGTGACTATTTTCGGAGAGAGTGCCGGTGCAGCAAGTGTTAACTTTCATATGCTGTCACCACTGAGCAAAGGTCTATTTCACCAAGCTATTATGCAGGTAGGGAATTTTCATTAACATTTTTATTATGAGTTTGAAGCAATAACCTGATGCCATGCATTATCCCCCAAATAAATGGAATCTCTTTCTAGAGCCTTTCTTATGTTTGGCTGGTCTACTATAATACTTGTATTATGTATTTGCCCCTCTCTTCATTGTCCGTATCTCACAAGTGTTTGTTTTAATTCAGCTTATATTTGCAGAGTGTGCAGCTACACTTATGACAAGAAATCAGGTACTTTTTGACCTCGTCCATCATATTTGTTATCATTGCAAACAAACCATAAGGAGGTTTATCAATCAAGAGGCAGTCGCCTATTCGTTTACCAAGGGAGGGCTGCATTTGTAGATAAGGGACATTGATTTCGGGTTCGTGTGACCGTACCTTTTGTGAACACATTTTTTTTCTTGGCCCTCGAAAATTTGAAAAATCGCACTCCCCCTCCCCCCCCCCTTGAGCGCCGGGGGGGGGGGCGCATCTCCAAAAATAGGTTAAATTAGCGTGTTTTTACAGGTTTTTTCCCAGGGCCCCTACCCCCCCCCCCCCCCTGGATCCGCCACTGGAGTGTAATGTGACCATTTTGTTCGATCTGGTGTGGGTCTCATTGGTGTAACTTCCTAACTGGGTACAACACAGTTTGCATGTTCAATGAGAGGATTACCTCGACAAGAAATTCCAAGTGGGGTTGTGGTGCAAAAAAGATTAAGAATCACTAATGCAGAAAGATTTTGTAGAAAGGTTGCACGTCAAATTCCCTGGATTGCTGTACTATCTACATTTGCCACTGTCACTAAATGATTTTGCAGGAATGCACCCACTTGAATTGTATTGAAAGGGATGCACCCGACATCCGAGGCAATCAATTCATCACCTTTAAAAGCAACATTTTGTGTTCTTCTCTCTCAGAGTGGTAATGGGGTGGCACCGTGGTCCTTTGAGCAACACCCAGAGAATGACCGGCAAAAGGCTGAAAGGCTCGGTGATGCAATGGGGTGTGATGACGTCTCCGATTCGTCTCTGCTAGTCGAGTGCCTACGGACCAAAGACGCCAATGAATTGATGACTGCAGCAGCGAGGGTAAACCATAATCGTGTGCAATATATCTAAGGAGTTAGTTGACATACGGGACTTATTGATATCAGGGACTTTTAAATGTATGTTTAATGCAGGAAATTGGATAATTAATATAAGAATGACTCTGCACTTTCTTGTGAATCGTGCCTTTTCGAAGTTTTCCGCCTTGATACATTTGTGACATAGATAATGGGCCTAAAAGGCACGATTCACACACAAAAAATCCGTCTATGCACATCGGACATAACCGTGAAGGGATGGAATTGGGGGGGGGGGGGGGTACGGGTCTCTGAAGTTTTCAGTTTTAGCATCTCGTTTTATTACGACGGTAACGGTGTAACATATGATGTACGAATATCGTCTAAATGAAGTGATCAATGAGAGTCATGAGAGCTCGTTTAGTTTAGCTGTCAACAAGTTTAACATCTTCTGCAGATTTTTCAGAGCCGCCAGTTATCACATTTTCCGCGTTTCCAACAGTCATGCGAAAGGAAAGATAAGAAATGCTCACAGGAAATCCAAATCCATGTAAAAATTGTTTTCATAGAATTTTAATTTCATCCTGTTCTATCTAGGTATACGGCGGCTATCAAGTCACACTGGATGGCGTATTTATGGAAGATACACCGCTTAACCTCTACGGTAAAGGCGAATTCGCTCATGTACCCGTCCTGGCAGGCTTCAATGAGGACGAAGGCACATTCGTGGTCGTTTTCTCTCCTCCTACTTTCCATGGAACCCCCAACCCACCTCCCCTACCTCGGATCCTCTTAAACACTCTGGTGGCCGATAGCGTTTCTGTGTATGATGGAGATGACGACATTTTAGAAGACGCCGTGTTTCAAGAGTATGTCGACTGGACGACGGATGATCAGGACGCTGTGAACTATTATAGGCCGGTTATCGATGTTATTAGCGACAGTTTCTTTCGATGTCCGACGGATGTTGTCGTACGGAAGCATGTGGAGGCTGGGGATGCGGTCTTCAAGTATTTCATGACGCATGGCCCATCAGCTACGTAAGATTTCACATCATTTCATTAATTTTTATCAATGTCATACTAAAAAGAACATACCATTTTCCAATTTCAAAGCGATAAAATTAAAGTTGACTGACTTCGGGTTTTAGCAAATGGATGAAGAGTATTCTCCTTTAGATAGACACAGGAGCATTATGCATAGTTTCGCCCCTGTGGGGGGGGGAGCTTACGTCTCTTGCTTGACTATAAATTTCCATTTTCCATTTATTACGATTTAGCGCGGAACGATCAATGAAAAACGACTCTGTTAATCAAAGTCATGAGATATACTAGATGAATACAAGATTTAGAAAAAGACCATCACTCGGCTCAAATAACAGGTGGCGGCTGTTCAAATATTGCTTACGTTAAAATTCCTGGGAATGGGGGGGGGGGGATTACAGCTCAACAGCCCCACATTGTTCGGCTATGAATACATATTTAATGTTCACTAAAGTAATGAACTTTTGTGTTTATACATCAGATATATTATACTTCCTTGATCTTAAATACAGGAGCTACTTCGAAATAGGAGAAATAATACCATTCACACCTTGGTTGGATGCGGGCCATGCCGAAGATCTAATTTTCGTCTTCGGAATGCCATTCATCGAACAACTTGCTGGCATCCATGGTCACAATTTGACTGACGCCGAGAAAGCTATGTCGGTCCAGGTCATGCGATATTGGACTAACTTTGCTAAATCTGGGTAAGTGTTCGTAAAATGAAGCCAATGGAAGAGATTTTTCTTTTCGTTTACAAAATTATTATAAAAATTAATATTTACCAAAGAATTTAGATGACGTAGTTCATTATATTACAAAATGTATCTTGCCCTTTCTTCTTCTTCTTCTCCTCTTCTTCCCCTCCTCCCCTCCTCTTCCACTCTTTCCATCTTCTTCTCATCTGTTTTTCCCATGTTTTTCTTCTCTCCGTCTGGTGTTTGAATTTAACAAAAACGAGTCTACTTGTTGAAGAGATATATGTAGTCTAATTCATCCAGCATTTTAGGGCTTAAAGATGAACAAATACTGTGGATTTGAAGCATATAACGGTATCAATGATCGCATTTCTCTTGTCAGAAACCCGAATTCACCCAGTACAGTAGGGAACTTCGACAGTTGGCCCGAGTACACCATACCCGAATTGCGCCATAAAGAACTCTCCCCAGAGTTTAAAGATGGTAGAGCAGCACTGGCAAGACAATGCCACCTGTGGAATGAGCATCTATACGCCCTTGCTGCATCAACTGGTATTTATTTCAAAATACAATTTTTTTTCTCTTTCTGGACCCTTGACCGCTGGGACCTTTTATTCGCCACTAGCGCCGATTGGCACAACCGCACGTTTGCCACGAGTGATGATTGGAACAACAGTAGGCACAATGTGACACAGTGATATTATTTGAGTGGCGCATAGATAATAAAACAAAAATCAGAGGTAACAAAATCTATTCAATAAATACCTGTTACCTTCGTGATAGACTTTGTATTAATTTATTCAAAATACTATCAGAAATGTACACATTTTATGTTATTTGTATTTCCTTCACTTTAAAACAAAATTTATTCTTGGAATTCCAAATATACAATTTCTGTCTTCTTTTTAAATGTGGGTTATATTTACAATGTGAGTGAAATAAACATTTCCCATTTCGCATGTAATTAAATGTTATGATTTTTCTCTTGAAATCACTCTGCAGGTAATCTAGATGAAGATCAAAAGGAATGGAAGGAAAGTTACACTTCCTGGCAGAACGACATGATACTGTGGAGGACCGAATTTGAGGAGTATCAGGAGAATACACCATGCAATGAATAATTAGTATAATAATTATATTTGTAACAATATGAATTCATTCAATTATGATAACGACAAGTCACACGGTCCCTTAACAAGGAAGGATCTTCATAACAAATGAGTAAATATTCGAAATGGAGGATATGAGTTGGATGACGATGGAGATGGAGATGATGATGATGATGATGATGGAGATGATGATGAATTGATGATGATGATGATGATGATGATGATGATGGAGATGATGATGAATTGATGATGATGATGATGACGATGATGATGATGATGATGATGACGATGATGATGACGATGATGATGATGATGATGATGATGACGATGATGATGATGATGATGATGAGGATGATGGTGATGATGATGATGATGAGGATGAGGAAGAGGATGATGGTGGTGATGATGATGATGATGATGATGGATATATGATGAGTAGATGAATTGATGATGATACAAAGATTCAAATGATTTTATTTCTCATGCGAAACATTATACAATGAAATTGCAATTCATTTCATATGTGTTTAAAAAACGAATTTTCAGCTGTTTTTTTTTAAATGTGTATAGACTGGTATTTTGTTTAAGAGATGGGTGTATGTTATTCCAAAATACTGACCGGTGTAAATAATTGTTTTCTTGTGCGACGGCTGTTCTCATGATGAGGGTGATCAAGGATATGACGATAATAATGAGGATGATGATGATGATGATGATGATGATGATGATGATGATGATAATTCTTTTAAGCCGGTATCTACCTCTGCTGCTCACTCATGGTGCTTGCTGGTGGAATCACACAATTCAACGTCACAGTAAAATCATTACCAAAAAGGGGAGGGGTATCGCACAAAAAAGGTTGAAAGCATTGACAATATACTCAATATGTTCATGATTTATTCATAACAAATGCCTGATTTATTTGATAGTTGTCAATGGGATAATCTCTAGATGTTTTGATTAGTTTTGAATGATGTTAATGCATCTATTAGGTGTTAATATATATGTATATATGCAAATGTAATCATATTAAATATATAGAGATAATTCATAACAGACTAACATTTTGTTGAGTATTTTTACTTTCCCCATGTGAGTAGGAAAAAGATAAGTAGACTCGAGAGTTCCAATTTTTAAATGTAGAATGTTGTCAAGAGTAATTATCTACAACAGCAACAACAACAACAAGAATAACATATCCATGTACGTTTTCTCATGTTGTTGAATGTTTGATAATGACCCACCAGCCAACTTGTATAATGCTGCGTGTCATAAAAACTAGGACATACAACAATGACTCAAGACTTTGACCTCTAACACTCCTGGATATTTATTTCATTCAGCTAGTTAATTGGCTAGGAATTCGTATAACTGGACACTTAAAAAGTGCCTTGAATTGTGTTAGACCTTGATTCTAACTAGCTGAACACACTTCGAGACACGTATACCTATACCTCGTCGATTATGGTTTTTAAGTTGTTTAATGAAAAATAAATTAAAATTCAATTAATCAATATTACTGGAAAGAAGAAATAAAGTTATAAAAAATGAAATTATTTAATAGTTCTGAATATCGATATCAATATTTTATTTTATTTTTATTTGACACACGATTGTTTTGTGGGATCTCAATACCATTATATTTACTTTGTAGTATCCTGATAATGTAAGATTAAGAAATGACAGCAACGTTTTGGTTCGAATATCAACAACGTATATTGATGGAATGGCAGATAGAAAACATATTTAAGAGAGAGAAAGAGAGAGAGAGAGAGAGGTTGATGAAAAGCATTATCAAGTACATTTTTTTTTAAGGGAGGGGATGTCAATAACAAAATGTCATGATGAATATATAAAAATTGAATTGGTTAAAAGTGCAAAAGATCCAATTCAGCAGAAATCAAGCGCACTTTTCTTTAATTGCTGTGCACTTTTATTGAATAGTAAAAGACTAGGTTACTTGCCCCATGAAATATGCCCCCCCCCCCCACCCCCTTAATACCAAATGCCCATGAACGATTGTGGCGTGTTCAAATGTCGCAGTCATGCAATAAACAGAGACGGATCTAGGAGTTTCAGAAAGAGTGGGTATTTTTTCCTCAGTCATTTCATTATCCAGGGTAAATAATTTCGAGGATCCCGCCCGCCTAATCATTCAGTTTCGGCTTTATAATGTATAGTGTAGTACGACTCGATCAGGAATCATACCGGAAATTCGATTATTTGAATGACGTACTAGTAGTTCTTTACGTTGCAATTTAGTTTCGTTATGTATCATCTTGAAAGTCTGGGCAGTTTTGTATCAATCAAAAGTTATCAATGTTGGCCTTTAAAAATACAATTGTGTTATACAAATGATTGCATTGTGCAAGAAACTAGTTACATTAAAAAAAAAGACTTGTTTACGATGAGGACTTCGAGTCATCATAATGACAACAAATTTACTATATACATTTCGGCTAAAAAAATAACGTAAATGTGAACATTACTGCACACAGATATGACTTTATGGGATCACACATATATGTGGCGTCTTAAGTTTTGCTCTAAAATATTAAACTAATGTTAGTAAAATTTGGGATGATTAAAGCATTTCAAGAGCGAACATTTTATGTGGCATTGCTGGTATGATATTCTTTTATTGAGCTAATAAGGAATAAGAAAGCTCATAATTTTTTTTCCAACATTACACGACCTCAACCTTTAATAAATCTTGAATGAATCTTTTTAATGTGCCTTGTGTGGCAAGTTAACGTAGAGCCATACCCACTCAGACATCATGACTCGACTGATAGGGGTGCAACTCCTTTCCCTCGTGTTGCTTGTTCCGAGGGGTACATGGGCTGGGGATGAAGTGCCTGGTCCTTTGGTTCGAGTGCAAGAAGGAGATGTGATGGGACGGACTGTGGTATTTAGTGAAAATACTTTTACCAACATCACCGACAAACATATCGATGTTTTTCAGGTAGGCCTAATATCTCAGTGTGAGTACTGTCTGCTAATTTCAATCCATCGGCTGCATAATGTTACGACGTAATTGTGTTTGCGAATATTGGCTACTTTACAACAAAACTATATCCCAAAGTCCAAAGGCAAACACTATAATGTTGTAAAATCCAATGAATATTAAACAACACACGCTGTCAAAAGGAACTACCTCCATGAGGCAGTAATACCGGGTACTAATTGGCTTTCTAATTATATAGATCCATGTATATCGATCAGAACAGAAATGCAAGCCATAACAGTTTATATAATTATAGTCATTGTTTCCTCGATCATTTGTAGAGTGTGAAGCTGGACAGATTCGTGTGATATATGTAGTTTAAATGAAATAAATCAACTGTCATGTATATTGGATGTGGTATTTCTTTCTCGGAACTATTGTTTTAAAATTGGTATTTTGAGGTCATACCCCGAGGCTCTTCAGATATAGTCTTGGTAATAATAAGTGAACTGATAAATACATTCATATTTTTTTAAACTATTAAACACCACAATTACATACATTAACCCGAATTCATGCCCACCGCAGATGCCGTGTCGATTAGGCTAATTAATACTAAGAATACCCTGTTGATATGATATAAGTAGCAAAGCATGAGTTCACCCATTGATGCAGGGTGGGGGTAGGGGGTGGGCACATGAATTATTAGGTGGATGAAATGGAAGAGAAAAAGACCATAGGGTAATTGAAGAGTTGGGATGGGTGTTATCATATTTTCAAGTTTCATGTCCACTCCGCCCTCTTTCTTTCTTATCTCTCATGTACGTTTTCTGTAATAATTTGGGAGGGAGGCACGTGTCCCTTGTAACCCCTCTAACCTCTGAACTGCATCGTATATAGTTTTACGTTCCACATCCTACTCTCTTTTAATATCAAGGGTATCCCGTACGCCGAGCCCCCAGAACGATTCAAGGCGCCTGTCCCAAAGCAACCCTGGCAAGGAATATGGAACGCCTCATCGTTCACACCAAGTTGCAACCAAGATCCTCACCTCTACTATCCGCCATCGTCTGAAGATTGCTTATATCTCAATGTATACGCGCCAAGTCCAAAGGTGTGTAGACTAGCAAAAGCGAGATTATATTAAATTGTACGAGTTAAATTAATGAAGGGATATAATAACAAGAAAATAGTGGCATTATCAAAGACTACGGTCTTGTTTATAACATTAAAGCTATAGCATCGCTGAAAGAATGCTCTTGCACAATAACAAACAATAGTAGTGTTAATGTAGAAGAATAGAAAACTTGAAATCCGCTCATTAGGAGTCATATTTGGAGATCATTTCCATTGGAGTTAAAACAATTCCAAATTCTAGTGGAACTCACTCCAGAGAAGTGGATGGAAAGCTCTTTTGAAAGTGGGTTCCTCATTTTGCACTCGGATTTCAACTTCTGTACATTTAGGGAGTGACATAAACGCAAGAGTGCACTATGCTCTCATCCAATCTAAAATTCATTTGGTAGAGATGTTCATTCTTTGTTCTATTATAATGTGAAGTTGAAAATGTGACAACAGTGGGTCATTGACCTGGTCGTCAATGCTCAATTTTACCTTAATATACGTATTGATATTTTCTTAAACATCAAAGTTCATCGCTGTACCGACTGAAATTAAAACACGAACCTTAGAGTATAGGGCCTGTCATTATAATCGTAAGTCATCAATTTAAGTGTTATTGATGAACAACAAAGTATAACATCGCAAACATGTATTCTCCTTCCATGCTCTCCCGATAAAACACGAAAATGTTCAATACGTATATTTCAATAATTATTATCTGCATAGAGATCAAGACCATGAAAAAACTGCACTGTCATATTTGTGGGGGTCGATAATTCTTGAGGAACTATAAGATAACCATTCAACTTTATATTTGTACGTTTCAAATATTGGTATTGATTAAAACAAATACTGCTAACCCCCTTTGAGAAGATAGGGCACTAAGTGCAACGGAATAAATTCACCTCGTAAACGAATATGAATAGAGCAGCGATTAATTTCCTCTGTATAAGACATGGGATTTCTTTCGTTCCCCTTCGTATATTATATTATGATTGATTGAAACGAATTATTGATCCAATTAACCACAAAAAGATGATGCTTGCTATTGCTTGACCAATGCGTTTTTCTTTTTATTGATTGCTTTAATACTATATAAAACATGATTAGGATGAAGATTAAAGACATAGTGTCTGCAGTTTCCACGTCCAGTATGTCCTAGACTTGGTGGAAATACCGTAATTGGTATACTCGTTTCGCACACAACACATGGGATGACCCACCTATATGTAGTAATCTACCCCCAGTTTCTTAGATTTCTACGTTGAGGGAAGTTATAGTTTCCTCTGATTTGTTGGTGGAGGCACTGGAGGGTGCAATGTATTACACAAGACATGTCGTTCGTAAAGTAATATCAACTATCGGTGATTGAAAAACTATATTGGGCGAATGCTCGAATAGCGTCAACTTCCCAATGAGAACCAAATTGATACTCGAACGGAGATTTAACGTAAATCTACGTACAAGGGTCACCCAGGACCAACGTTCATAAAGAGAAGGTGAGGTTTGTATGCACACTTGAGCACCAGATATTATCGAAATATATCAGACCTTGTCATAATAATTATTACCATGCATCCACTGTTCTGTGCCAACACCCCATAGAAAAACATTCAAAGACATAGTGCATGATCGCTAGCGTGAAATGGGCTTCCTTTTTTGCAGTCTCACAATACGAATGTATCATATTTTCCCAAAATAGGCACATAAGCCTTTACGTTTTCAGGTGTTTGCAAAAACTCCGTGTAAGCATATGGTATTTGTTCATGTTTTGCCTTGCTTTGTCGAAAATATGTCTCGTTGAAATCCCATGAACATAAAAATGTATCCCTTTTACAGCCTAGTTGCTGTAAACTGTCGTGCGCACTCAAATTCAATTAGAATAAAGACTAATACTAATACTAAACCAAATACTAATACTAATATCAATACTAATACTGAAACTAATAATGAATATAATGTTTAAGATGGTTGATGTATTTTGTTGCATATATTAGTGGGTATCCACTTATAAATAATCGTAAATGGTTTACTCTGCAGCCTACTCAAGCAGCCGTTATGGTGTGGATCCATGGAGGATCCATTGAAATAGGCACATCCATGACGTGGGATTTCTATGGAGTGCCATTGGTTGCTGTAGGTGACGTCATTCTTGTGACATTAAACTACAGGCTAGGAATATTCTCACAATTCACCACTCGTAAGTGTCATGGAGGCATGTCTTGTCTCTATTTTTTTTTACCATTTAACATATGGAATCATGTACATAATTAAAAAAATAAATAGTATCGAAAACAGAACATAGTGTGAATGGGTATGGTTCCTAATGACCAGTTAATTGCCATACTGTAGGTTATAATAGTTGAATTGCATGGACGAGAAAGGGAGGAAAAAAGGAGAGATATAAGTCATAATAAAGAAGGTAAACAATTAAGTTGTGTGCTATAATTCACCCCCCCCCCCCCCCCCCCGCCCCGGATAAATTTATATTTTTAATTTAGGTTAGGATGCAGTGAAACGTTACTCATTTTATCCCATGTTTATAGGAGACAATGAGGCCACCGGGAACCTTGCTATGTTTGACCAAGTGTTGGCGCTTCAGTGGGTTAACAACAACATTGCAGGTATTACACGATTTTAGACCTACAGTACATACAATTTGAATATTTTGGTAAAGTTTGAGAATAACAAATAGTGGAAGAAAACAGTGAATATTTTGAATTTCATTTAAATTAATTTCTGGCTAACCTGATGTCCTACCTTGGATTTTTTTTTTACAGATATATAATTCTTTTTCGACGTTCATGAATCACGAAATGGCATATCAAATAATATAATATTATTAAATAGTTATGATATTCATCTTAGTGGTACCAAAACTTCAACATTTATCATCTGTACAATATACCATTGCTCTCATTACAGATTTTGAACTCTAAATTTGTTTTTTGCTGGGCCTATGTTTTAGCTTTTTTTGTTATTATTATATGCGGAAATTCTCTCTCTCTCTCTCTCTCTCTCTCTCTCGCTCGCTCGCTCTCTTTGTAGCCTTTGGAGGAGACGTCAGCAGGATTACAATATTTGGAGTAAGCTCAGGTGCCACTAGTGTCAGTCTTCATCTCCTTTCTAAACTCAGTCGTGGATTATTCAGCCAGGCCATTATGCAGGTACGGTTTATATCATACATCGTAAACATGGCAAGCCGTAAGCTCAATTGCATTCATTTTTCAATATTGTATAGAAACATATAGACAAATTAACACAACTGATGAAACAATCGCTAAGAAGTAAGCTATCAAACATTTTAGCAGGGGGTAAAGGGTTATTTTAATATCAACTTCGTTAAGTGAATTCTGATTTAACATTGACACGATTATACATCTTAATCTAAAAGTAACTGGTTGATGATAATGCATATGTAATTAGATTGAACATTAGTTACAGGCTGTCCCAAGCTTTTACCCCTCATGGTCATTTCGAATGATTTCATGTAATTACATGAATTGATATTACGACTGACTGCATGTCAACTGAAGGATATAGTTAAAGCATTACTAAGTTCACATTCTAAACAGAATATTGAGTTTGGGTAAAGGTGACATATAAGTTGTGAACTTTCTCCTGTTAAATAATATTCATATAACAATGTCATATGAAAAGTGCTGCCCTAGAAATTCCCCTATGTAGCAACTATAACTGTTTAGATGAGACCTAAAACGTAGGACTGACTTTGATGCCACGTATGTGGAGGGGCGTCTGTGTGATCCAATATAATTATATACATTTTGAGTGCGGTGCTTAATGTGAACTGCATATTGAACATCGCCCAATAATCGCTTGACCGGTACTCAACTTTACCTCTAGCTCATGTACATTTGTCATCCAATCTGACAGAGTGGCACGTCACTAGCAAGTTGGGCCTTCCTTGAAGACCGGAAGAAAGACCTAGATAATGCCTGGGATCTTGGCCTAGCATTGAACTGTGACGTCACCAACTCTTCCACACTGGTTTCATGTTTGAGAACAAAACCGGCTGATGACCTCCGTCGAATAGCAAAACCGGTAAAACTTCAATTTCACACATTATGTTGAGTGAAGATGAAACCTCATTAAAAAGTACAATTGGAAGAAAACAAGATGCAGTAAAGATACCGAATTCAACAACAACAAAATCAAGAAGAAATTTTTGGTTTCTCGAATCGTTAATGAAGATATTCCGTCTTCGCTGGTTCTATAAATGAAAACTATTTTTAACGCATTCTTGTTAGCTTATATTTCGGTAGAATATGAATGGTACTGTGACCGTCGTTTATTTTCTAACGTCTTGTAACGTAGTATACTCGCGGTGCGAGTGTGAAGTATCATTTTATTTTAGCTTCCGCAAAAATATGTTCTCCTGTGTTTTTTGAAAACGAATTAACCTGACAACTTTTTCCCTTTCTTCAGATATATGGTTCGTATTCTTCAATGCACCTCGACGGTTCATTTCTTGAAGACACGCCCAAAGCCCTTTACGAAGTCGGAGACTTTGCTCATGTACCCGTCACCATAGGCTTCGGTAAGGATGAGGGAACCATGATACCTTTCCTCAGCTTTCCCCAATACACGGGAGATCCCAATCCGCCATTTATCAATAAGACAACATTTGACGCCTTTGCCAGAGGGTTATTCGAGGGTGATGACATTGCCCCCTTGCTGGATGCGGTGTCCCAAGAATACACCGACTGGTCCCACGCAGACGACCCCAATGCAGATTATTTCCAGTCTCTCGTTGACATGTGCGGTGACGTCATGTTCAGCTGCCCAGCCGATTCACAGCTACGCTTCCACACTGGATCTGGAGACAAAGTTTTCGCTTATTTCTTCACACATGCTCCATCTGCCACGTATGTTTTATACACAATTTACATCGAAGGGATTCTTTTTGATTAAAATGAAGACCGGAAAAAGAACTCATGCCAAGGACAATTTCAATACCCTATGTAAATGTAGATCCTTTGGAAATTGTGTTCCTCACTGTAATGCTCACACATTTTCATTAGACCATTGGCCGTTTATTTGTATTAAACGTGTTGGTTGCGTGGTTGATTCTTTCGTTGATATCGTTTTGTTTCGACAAAATATCTATGAGAAATTAGAACTTTGATTTGTATAGCAGCAGCGAAAGACACTGAATAATTGATTAACAAATTAACATCAAAAATCATTCAAATTAAAGACGTACAATATATTCTTGATATAAACATCCAGTATGCTGAAACTTCAATTTAATAAATATTATGCATTTTACACAGGCCCCTTGATTCCTTCCTTCGTTGATTTTTTTCCTTCACATTTCTCATGTTCAGGAGTTATGCCCAGGTTGGTGACGTAATACCTTTCACGCCATGGGTTAATGCTGGTCACGCTGAGGAGCTCATGTTTGTGTTCGGGATGCCTTTCATAGATGAACTTGCTGATATCCACGGTCACAACATGACGGATGACGAAAAATCCCTCTCTGTGAAAATCATGACAATGTGGTCCAACTTTGCCAAATATGGGTATGCGATCAAAACTACACATGACAGAGATATAAGTTCACCGATTATTACTTCAACTACTACTTACAACATGTTACATAAGATGTATGAGCCACATATTTAACAGAATGGTATTTCTAGAACATATAACTGATAGTCAATTTGCAAAGTTTTTCACAAAAGAAATATTCGCTCGACTTCTTATTTAATGTTTATGAATACGATTTCACCAATGCTGATATCAAATTATGGAATAAATTGGGACACATGTGATACTTGGTTGTGATTGACGTGTTCAAGCTAAGAGGGTGGCATACGAAGGGAGGGGGCAGGGCAATCTATACACATAGTTTGGCCAACCCGGTTCGAGTTGGACACAATATTATGGTGACTACTGCTTTGTTGGGCAATCACAAAACAAAAGAATATATGCCATAGTGTGACCCAGTGAATCCAAGTTGGCCAAACTCTGTATATAGATAGCTCTGGGAGGTGGAGACTTGTCAAAAAAATTTAGACCCGTGCTCTTCGAAAATACTTTTCCTTCACTCCTGTTATCGGTTTGTATCCTTCACCAGAGACCCTAGCAAAAGTTCCCCTAGTGACCATCCGGGGCAAGGAGAATTTAGTTGGCCTACATACACTATTCCTGAACTGAGCTACAAAGAACTTTCATTAAGCTTGGCTGTTGGTAGAGCCAAGAGAGCTAGACAGTGCCATCTACTCAACAGTTATATCCCGCAGCTTGCTCGGGTTATAGGTAAGGAAATGACTCGCGTTCAAGCTTGCTTACAAAGAATGAATAATATATTTAGGTATCAGGGCCACACAAAAACGGAGAGTATTAAATGAACCCATGATCGACGTCTGAGCAGAATCATGAGTTATATACGCTCAGATGTCCATGTGAAAAACAGTGTGAAAAATTATTAGCAGTACCCTTTCTCTCTTTAGTAACCATATTAATGAACCATGCATGACCACTTATATCGGAATAATGCCTTAAAACACGCAATTTTCCATTGTCCTTGCATTGATAAGTAATAACTAGCCATCTGAAATTTTGATCTGTTTCTCTTTATGTGATTTTGATTTCCAGGTGAGGTAGATCCAAGTGTTCGAAAATGGAAGGATATTTTCGATGCGTGGCAGAGAGACATGACAGAATGGAGAAAGCAGTTTCAAGATTATAAATCGAAAACAGACTGTTAGGAAATTCGGAGGAGGATCCAGAATCTCTTCCTAGGGGGCGGAAACAATTTCTGACAAACAAGAATCCCCCCCCCCCCAAAAAAGCTTAACATTTATTTTTCGATACTGCTTTAGAGAGAAAATCTCTGACAACCAAACACGAAACAAACATAAATAAGTAGATAAAATGTAATCAAAATAATATATTATCAAGAATATCTTGACAATCGTTGTCATGTATCATACTTCATTATACTCATTGCACTGTGAATCTAACTCATTTTTTGTAACACATTATAGATCAAAAGGGATGTTTCCAATACAATACTATACTACTGCGCATATTCCTATATCTTAATTGTGCCAGCTGTAAAAACTAGCACTGCTTAACAGACACGAAATGTGAGCCATTCGGCAATTACTAATATTTTTATTTCTAGAAAATAATAATCAGTTTTTACTTTAAAGGCCCCACTGTCCTACTTGTAGCTACTTGCTCCCTCTATATAGAAAACTTCTCCAATCGGTGCCTGCTGGTCCCCCATGATCCTCTTTTTTCTTATGTTAGTTGAGAGCCGAGTTAATGAGATAGCCACCTGTCAGTGACCTCGCTGTGTGGTCTAATCCCTTCTGGCCCAGTAGTATTGACGGTCTTTAATGGACAATTGTGCCTTCTCTAGTTTGCAGAAAATCAAAAAGCGAGTAATAATACTGATACAAATAACTGTTATATTCAATTTAAATGGTTAGAGAGATGTTGACACTTCTTTAGTCTAGCATTAAAGTAATCAAGCACATTTGCTCATCCTGTGGTATTAATTGTATTAGGACCTATATTGCAAACCCTAAATTCAAATTTCTAACATTTTCAGGTCAATAATGGAAAACATAAAAACTGTACATTTGCCACTTAAATTTCATGAGAGTGGATATTGGTATCATTTGGGATGTTCCCAAGATATGTAGATAAAAAAAAAACGATCAACAGTTCTACACATATTATGCTCAAAATATTTATCTACCTTGAGTTCTGTTGATTGCGTAATATTGTTTGATCGTGACTCGGAAATAAATCTACATAAGACAATCTTAACAACGAGTGTGGGGTTGTAATGTAATCAATCTGGTTTTGCTATTTTTTGATGGTGTGATACTGTCATGAGAGGTGTCATGGTGAATGCCTAGCATCTAATATTTACATTTAATTCATTGAGAACTTTTCATAGGAATGAAGAGAATTTGATGCTTTAATGGTGTTGTTTGAATTCTATATACTTTGGACCCTTCGTTGACAGATTGTAACACTGGAAATCCTCATTATTGTAACAACATGACGTACCTTTTATTGCGTATGGTGTTTATCTTCTGCGTTCTGTCGGCATGTTTGTTCGAAACTGATGCGGAGGATCCTACAGTCACAGTCACCGAAGGAGAACTCTTGGGAAAGACCGTTTTATTCGAAGAAAATGAATTCATAAATGTCTCAAAAAAGGTTGACCTATTCTTGGTAAGCATAATATGCTTAGAAACTCCGACGCCGTTATAATTCAAATTTAGTAGTGATTATTTGTGGTTTCGTTCTGGCATGTAGGCAAACGTCATATTAATAATTAAGACAAAGTTGATTTTTGTGATTTTCTAACGTAGAATCTTTTGTTGAATACAAATTTATGCAGTTATGATGAGTAGCAATATTTAAAAATTACCATTTTGTTATTTTAATGTTATATATGAGTTGTTATACCAGACAGACCTGAAATATAATTATGACAGGTGCATGAATGAATCTTTATCGGTGATATACATTGTTAATGACCCACCTTTTTCTTCCTTTTTAAAAATACTTCTCAGTTATTTGGTTCATTTGAAAAAGTACAATCAATACCGCATATCGCTGGTTTTCATTAGCAGCGATGCTACATTCACATGGCCCTAAACGGTGTAATCATCATGTACTTGTCAATTTTGACCGACAATATTACATCTTTGTCATCATGATACCAACTACATGCAGGGTGTCCCATTTGCCGATCCTCCCGGTCGCTTTGAGCCACCCCAACCTAAAAGAAGATGGTTCGGACAGTGGAATGCTACTACATACAGAACTGCCTGTCTTCAGACACCCGTCGCTTCCTTCTACTTTCCTGATTTCATGGATGAAGACTGTCTGTATCTCAACATCTTTGTCCCAAACCCGAAGGTAACTACAAAGATTCGCCAGCGAAAATAGACATTGCAGCAAATGAAATGGTTAGGGAGAAATCGAATCTTTAGATCCTCCTACGGCGTATCTGGAGTAAGCCTTCTTAGCTGCTTGTTCAGGCTATATGAAGTTGTTCATAAAAACTTTTATTTCTTAGGGCTGGCAGGTGCCTAGTGCAATACTGACGTGCTAGTGAAGGGACGGTTTCTTTTGAATTCATTATCCTTTTGTATTCATGGATAAAAGCGTCATATTTAATGGCGGCCATAGAGCTAAAAGTGCCTCTGATAAATCATTGAAATAGTCACATGAAGGATGTTTTACAGATCTTGGCAAATAAAAGATTGGTAACTGGTAGGTTTTTCTTATAATCGTAAGGGGACCCCGACTATCATTTATTTATTTGTTTATTATTTATTAAATTTATTCATTAATTACCCATTGTTCTTATTATCATTATTTATAGGTAATTATATATATTTTTGTTTTGGTTGTTTTTTATTTGTTTGTATGTTATAGTTGTTGTTTTTGGAGGGGGTGTTTTTTCATTGGAACAATAATTAGACTAAAGTTAATTGGTTGTATGACAAATTTGCAGTGGCCAATCTGTCCGAATTCTGAACCCTTAATCTAACTTAAAATCCAATTGCACCCCTAACCTTGAGGGAAAAAAGACCGGAGCGGTTGTCGTCATAGCAAATTGCTAAAGGTATTATATATTACTTAATATACCCAACTGCAAACTCAGACTCATTTAATCTATCATTGATATATATATTTTCAGCCCCATAAAGCAGCTGTTATGTTATGGATCCATGGAGGAGGGTTTGAATCAGGAACAGCATCTACTTACGACTTCTATGGAGTGCCGCTTGTAGCAGTGGGTGATGTCATCATTGTCACCATTAATTATCGACTCGGTGTATTCGGTTTCCTGTCAACTGGTACTACCTGACTTTAATATTTAATTCGTATTCTGCATCTAGTAAGGATTATATTCATGTTTTCTTAGTCCCCTATAATTTTTAAGCCTGGTTTAACTTAAATTCCTGCTAAGTTGGATCAGATTTCATGATGTGGCCTAAGTATCAACATATTCCATGCATTATATTAAACTGAATGATTTCAACTTGAAAGGCCTAGCTATTTATCATATATTTATTTTTCATTTATTTGTTTTTTACTACAACTTTTGTTGTTTGTTTTGTTGTTGTTGTTGGTTTGTCCTTTTCGTTGTTTGTTATTTAAGTGAGAATTTCCACATGTTGGTTTTAATATTCACATGATGTATAAGATACTCGCTAATAAGTTTAATCGATGTACCATGCTTTGTGTAGATGACGACAAAGCGACCGGGAATTACGGGATGCTTGACCAGGTTGCTGCTTTGTCGTGGGTCAAAAGTAATATTGAAGGTAAGTCGAGGTAATATCTATGACTGAAAAAAATCTTTGTGTGTCGAAATATCATTTTATTGCCATTTATAAGCACATCATGTGTCAAAAGGGGCTAATGTGAATACAAAATCGTTGGTATTCCGATGTTTGATAATTTGAATAAATTTTGCGAATTTGGAATAACAATTTTAAGATACTATCACTTACATGTATGCTTAGCCTAGAGAGAGAGAGAGAGAGAAAGAAAGAGAGAGGGGGAGAGAGATATTTTAGATTCTTGTTTTTATATTTCTTCTTTTTTGGTAGCTTTCGGAGGTGACAGTGAGAGGATAACACTTTTCGGAGAAAGTGCTGGGGCTTCCAGCGTAAATTTCCACATGCTCTCTCAACTTAGCACCGGTATTTTCCACCAAGCAATTCTTCAGGTATCAATTTCCATATTATTTCTGAGATTTAGGGATAGTAACAAATTATACAATTCTTATCTTTTAATAATTTGTTTAGGGTCAGCGAAATACTGGATGTACATGTAGTAGCAACACGATCGAAATGATCTTCAAGCAATCAACTTAAGGACAATACAATAACTCATCTTTTGTTATTGCCTTTACAAATCATGTTCGGATTATTTAATATAAATAATAATTGCACTATCCACACCATTCAAAAGATGACGCACTCTGGCTATTGAAAGTACGATATGTTGATTTTTCGAAAGTCTATAATATCGGTTGCCTACGTCACCCTTTCCCTTTAAGTTATGTTAATAATTATATCGTTTACATGTTTAATAGCATATGTGATTTATTGTATGTTGACATGGATAGAGTGCTTCGGCGTTTTCCAACTTCGCTTATCAACCAGATAGAAGTGCAGAAAAGCGGTACGCAGAGGAAACCGGCGAAGAATTGGGATGTGATTCATCCTCTTCAAACGAACTAATCGAGTGCCTGAAAGGAATTAATGCCAGACGACTACGAGCTGTGGCGGACAGGGTAATTTATTCAAAAAATATGTGAAAGAGTATAAGAATATAAGTTCTTAGATATTCAACATATTCAATATTTGATTACACATTACGATCTGAAGAACTATAGACTTTCCCCCGCTATGGGTTATGGATTTCAAATATTTCTTTTAAAAAATACAGTCAGATCATATATTACGACTCTGAGTATGCCTTGATAAGCTTTGGATGTTTTTTTTTTTTTTTTTTTTTTTTACTTCAGTATATAAATTCACAATCTGTTTCAGTATCCAACACAAATTGATTTATCAAAGAACACCGTATTCATTACTGATTGGTGCCATGAACAATGCTACCTAATTATGTACAAGCATGTTTTTATCCAAAGGTCTATCCTGCGTACTCTGTCTCAGTAGATAGGTACTTTCTCACCGACACACCGGCCAACCTGTATAGAAGAGGCGATGTCCAGCACCCTACGCTCCTAATCGGGTTCAATAAGGATGAGGGCTCTATCCGTGTCTTCGGTGAGAACCTAGCCTACGCAGGTTCAACGAAAGGACCACCAATCAACAAGAGCAATCCTGAGGAATCCGTGAAGGCATCATCTGCCAAGTACGGCCTCGGCGATTCCATTCTGCAGGAAGCAATGCTACAGGAATATACGGATTGGGCTAAGGCGGATGATCCAGACGCGGAATTTCTCGATGAGCTCATACATTTCCATGGTGACTTCGACTTTATTTGTCCAACCATAACAACGTCGAGATTGCATGCTGAAGCAGGAGACACAGTTTTTCAATACTTCATGACCCATGAACCTAGCATGTAAGTTTGTCCTTAAGGAATAGACTCTGAGTATCGTAAATGGCTATGACAAAATATGATAACATTTAAAAGTATAAACATTCCTACATTCACTAAAACTTTGTATTTCGTCATGGATCAGCGTGCGAAATGTTGTTTGAAACTAAACACAAATCTTAAATCTATCATAAATCTGAATGGACTTATCATGATGAATTATTGCACTTTTCTTGTTTCTTCAGGAGTTACCTGCAGTACCGAAACCTTCTTCCGTCAACCCCATGGCTCAAGGCAGGACATACAGAAGACCTGACCTTTGTAGGGGTGTGCCCTTCATCAAAGAATTGGATGATGTCCATGGGTATAACATGACTGCCGAGGAAAAGGCACTAAGCGTTACTATCATGGTGATGTGGACTGACTTTGCTAAAACTGGGTAAGGACAGTTTGCCGAGCAGAGCAACTTTGACATGACGTCTGTCTGATTCCATAAGGGTGTTATGTCTGTGTAAGATGAAATGAGTTGTATAAGGCCCTTTTGGCTCTAAACAAAATGAAAAGTGTGGGACTGAAGGCATCATTGAAAAGTTTGTATCATCCTATCAGTATCATCGTTCTTTGTTTAGATTTTAGTGATATTCACGTAATACTATGTCGTTAAACTAGATATGGTAACATGATTAAAAAAGTCACCAATGCCTTCTGCAATTGAAAGAGAGCATTTGGTTAATGAAATAATGACATTAATTTTAGCAAAACATAATTGTTCGATAAATCCAGAGCACTTAGATGAGTTGTCGTGCATTACTTTTTAATGCATAAACATCAGTTTATCTCTGCAGTAATTTGTCTCATATATTACAATGATGACGATTATGGTAACAACAAGAGTACATAATATTGTGAGCGTGAATCAGAGTATAAATTACCACTTCTTTCATTCCATGTACTCAGGGTTCCTACTGCTAAATGGCCACATTTTACTATTCCTGAACTTCAATACCAAGAACTGTCACCAGCGATGGGGATGGGTAGAGCTGCAAGAGCACGACAATGCCACTTCTGGAGCCCGTATTTGCTGAAATTAAAAACTTACACTGGTATGTTGACGTTGCGTCAGATGTAGGGCATTTCTTTCTTTAAAATTAGAATTGTTTTCCCATTTGTATCAAAAGTACAATCTGTTTTCTTTGTTTGTGTCAATAAAAATTCAGTAAAAAAGCTTCAACTGTATATTGGTTTATTAAAGCGAAATAATCGTAAATCATTTTGATGCTTACCTTGCAGCGATTGACATTGCATTTTAAATTGTGCGCTCCTAAAATCGTTTGTAATCTATCTCAATTGTATACATTTCAATTGCCTGAAATATGGACAAACGAAAAATGAGGCAACTCTTATATGAAGATAGGGATAACTTGGGATTAGCTCTTTGATACTTTAAGATGGATTTGAAGTCTTTTCCTTTCTATATTTGTAAAAGAAACAGTTCAAAATAGAGTCTGACGACTATATTAAGGCAAATTTCAAAAAATATGAAAGAACATTGGTGATTGGAAGGAGAAGTGCATAGTCGAATTTTTAGTCCAGGTACGCAATCTACATGTAATTCTGTCCTTCATCTTTTTGCAGATGACGTTGAAGATGTTTCGATTGAATGGCAGCAGAGCTACGCCGCATGGAAAGAAGATTTTGGAACTTGGCAAGATGTTTTCCAAGAATATAATTATGGATCCGATTGTTCATGACGACATCATGGTCTTAATAGGAATAAAATAAACGAATTTATATTTTAATGATAGAAATAGAAACACATCTATCTGTTAGAAAAACTTTAAAAGCAACATTTGCAATGCATTGTCGTGTATTCAACAATCTGCTTTGTATGTTTATCCATTTTTAATTCATAAATTTAATGTTTAATGTTTAATGTTTACGTTTATTATTTTTTTAAGTTACCCTTTATTATAAACATGATATTATTAGTCTTTGGACTACAATCATGTATCAGCTTTTAAACGTGTATTGTTTATTTTGATAAAACCCGAATTTAATTGAATAGAATTTTAGATCAAAGTTATTGTTGGGGGGAAACTACATGCTCTAGGCATCTTATCTGATTCGCCAGTGTCCCTTCATCTGATCTATTGTGTTTAACCACTCTTTAACCGCTTCTCCATGATTCGGTTCCTCGAGCTGGTCAACATTTTATACATCATCTTACCAAACAATACTTGAGTAAATATATTTATAATAATTTATGATGGAGTAGATATGCAGAGATAAATGTCCTGCGGCTCTAATTCATCGTGTAAACTAGACTTCGTGAAGCTGAACGTGTTGAGGGATGCTTTCAAATTTGCATTCAGTTGTCGGACAAAATTAGCGTTTGATTGCGGGAAAACCGTGTTCAAACGGGATTCTGTCCACGTAGATCGCACTGGATTCCTGCACAACGCGTGCAGGTTGGTATGTGCTAGTAACATCCTCACAATGAAACGTGTCTCCAAGTCTCCTTTTGAGTTTTTCAACCATGATTAGAAGGGTTTGATATCTGAAATGAATTGTCAGTATAATTGTATCACGGATTGTGACGTAATAACCTGCTAAACCCGTGTGATAATTCACACGAAATCTGTACTAATCTCTTTACAGAGCAGCTAAACTGATTCTGAGGTAATAAAAGTTGTCAATGAACTATTAGAATGAGGAGAGTCATTTTATTCTGTCATTTAACAGTACTTTATGTCAATTAATAGGCCTAGATGGTTTGAAATTTGATTTACTAATCGGCACACGTCTTCCTAATTACTTCTTTTTGAGAATATATTATAAAGCGTTAGCAATGTTGGCTCTTAAAAGCTTGTAATTTCGAGAAGTTATATGATATGGGTTGACATTTTGTTAAATCTTGAGGATGAATATCTTTTCCCCAACAGAAGATATTTATCGTGACGTATGCGGCTGATTTTTAAAATATTCACATAAGCCTATCATCACGATCATAGGTTACTTTATCTCTGATCGTGCAATGTCCATTGTAATTCTTATTGAGAAAAAAAATCTAAAAATACTTATTACCAAAAGAGGGAACAGTGTATTTCAAGGGGAGATAATATAGGCAGACAGACCATGACACGCCAGCGCCCGTGTTTTTTTTTAGTCCAGCTTGATGGCTTCTACCATTTTGAGAAGAAGTACATAGTCTGTTGCCCATTAAGTTGGAGTAAATTTTATGTTACAACTTATCATGAAATAAATATGACAGTGTGATTTTAGTCTTCTCAGAAATGTATTGATCAACCTTTAGATTCATAGAGATTGATAAGTAAAGTTCTTAGAAGATATACACTTAATCGATCAAGAATAAATCATATTGTCACAATATGTCATGAAAAGAGGTTAGAAGAACATTTTATACCAACTGTATGGACAACAGTGTATATTCAAGCCTCGTGTAGGTGAATCAAATAAAGCGGTTCTTTTCCTTACAGGGGATTATTATCATGGGCATTGTACTAGGAATATTAGCTAAATTATCACTTTGGTGTGATCCATTAATTTTGGGCGAATTAAGTCAATAGTTTTTTGGACTTTATACATATAAACTTTTTAGCTTTGTCACACCGACAATAACGACATCGGACCGGCAACATGCAGCACGAAAACAAATGCATTATCCAAAGTTATCGATTGGTTCTGGATACACTTTATCATATGACTGGGAAATGACTGGGGTATATGTTGTGCAACTCTAGACTCTGAATAAATGGATTATGAATGTTTGCTCTATGTGATAATTGCTTACTCAACAAGTTATCAGGTTATCGTTGTATTGATGATTAATCAAATATTTACACACCAATTAACGTCCATGAGACGTCTTTACAGTGCGTATACAAAAAAATGTACCCAACTTTAGTAGCTTCTAATTAAAAAGTTATAATTGATGTGACCTTGAATCACATTTCATGGTAACTAATACCCCGTCCAATGATACAATTTTCATAATTTTGCTGCCACAGATAACTGAGCAGCGCGCTTTTCAAAAAGTATTGTCAAAACCCTCTTGTACCAAGTTTTGGCTGAAACAAAGAATGTGGGTCAAAAGCCATTATTGGTGTGTTATTTCTTTCCAAAAACAATTGCTCACTTATTTACATGGACAGTTAGGCAGTAGAAAAGAAAAATATACTCCTTACGCGTGTGAAATGGTACAGTAGGCAAGTGAGCAGATAACAAAGTTAGATATAATGAGAGAAGACTTCAGTGGGCTGTCCAAAATAATTAAAGGTTATCAAATGATTGAAACAAGTTTCTGTTAAAGCATATATACACTGAATTATTTTAAACAATAAAGCACTGAAGCACGAGGCATAATTTAGCATTTCAAAAGATTTAAAATCAAAGAAGCACATGCATATTGCCTGACCAAAATTCGTTCCATCACTGAGCCCAAACTTGGAACATGGCGATTCTGACAACACTTGTTAAAGACCCTGGTGATCAGTCACCCGTTGTATAATTGGACAGAAAACAAGTTACCCATCATAATGAAATAGATTTCAAATTCATATAGGTCATGACTTTTTAATGAGGGGCTTCTAACGAGGCGCGTAACAGCTGCACTGCTAAAGCCAGGGTAATTATGCTGCATTATTGTAGAGCGCTTAGAGACTTCTGATAAAGTAAGTGTTAGGCGCTATATAAGCAAGGATAATTATTATTATTATTATTCTAAAGTTGAGTTTACTTTTTTTTATACCTACTGTACATATTTTGTTCTTTAAGTGTATATTATATTTGGTCATGTTGGTATTAATTGGATATTAGATGAGCAGGACGGGATCATAAGTCTGTTACAATTAAAGTGAAAATCCAGGGGTCGAGAAATGTTTGTCAGTTTTCTCTTTTTTTTAATGTCAAACCAGTGAATATGGCGTTTCAAAATATTTATTGGAAAAAATTGACAAAATCAGCTCTAAATGCTATATGTTCGTTCAGAGTGTTACGGGTGGTGTTCTCTACCCGTTGTCCCCAGGTCCTTAGTTCACAACAACAGATTACACAACACTCAAAGTGGTGATTTCAGGAACCGATCTTATTCAATCGCCATTTCGAGCGTAGTTCTCAAACTCCTAAACTAAACTAACTCGTCCTCAGGACAAGTACGTACAGTGTATCTAGAATCGGTCGATACACCCATCACAAGAGTAAGAATCAAATATGTTATCAATAATTTCTCGATCGCTTTTATGTGACTGGGGGTATATATTGAGCAACTGTAGACACTGAATGTAGATCATGAATGTAGTAACGTTTGCTTCATGTGATAATCGCTTACTCAAAAGATAACTCAGCATGTTATCAGGTTATCATTGTATCGATGATTAATCAAATATTTATACACCAATTAACTCCCGACGTAATGATAAAAGTTCATGAGACGTCTATTTACAAATTTTGTTCTAACTGTATATTTCGTCATGTTGGTATTGAATATTGTAAGGGCAGGTCGAGACTTGTCTGCCAGTCTCTTTGCGATGTCACACCAGTGAAAAGGGAATATTAACAATATTTATTGAAAGAATCGAGAGAAAATAAATCAGATAATCCAAAGCTATGTTCGTTGAGAGTCAGAATCAAATACGAATCTTGATTCAATTTTATGTAATATGTATCAACAGACAAATCTGGTTTTCATGTATTTACTGATCAGTTTTTGATAGTCATGGCAGTTTAATTTACGTCCCTAATGTATCATGTGTATCAAGATAGTTCAAAACTTAAATTGGACAAGTTGAATAGTCTTTTATGAAATTTATTGCATTTGTTGTTACCCAAGACGAAAAGACATAACAAATATGGAAATATTCACATGATTAAAATGTATACATCAATGAAATACAAAGAAGAAACGCATGCAGAGCAAACTAAACTAAAATATGCCATATCAGATGACTGGAACAAAAACGAGTCAACTAGAACATCAGTCAAACCGGGTTAACTATCAAGGAAATTGAAGGGTATGCTTCACAATTTAAACATGTTATGAGATCATACCAAACGAAATACATGCATTAGATTTATGTTACTATGTTCACACGCTATTGTAGTGAAAATATATTTACATGATTTAAAATACTAACAGTTTTCACCATTCATTGTTTGTTAATGAAAACTGACTCTTCAGTGTAACGTCTTTGAAATAGACCTATTTGAAAAGGGGGGGGGTACGCTCCCTCCATCAGCTCTTGGTTTACGTAGTGTGGGCGTTATCATCAAGGATGTACCAGGCACCTACTTGACAAATTAAATAAGTAAAAAGGTTCATCCAAATATGTTTATTGAATGCATACTGATGAATTTTATTTTACATCGCTTTATCAAAGTAGCCGCCCTCTTAGTAACAAATTATACATAAAGTGTGTCTATAGCTTCTTTTTCGAATCCCCGGGATTTATCGATAGCATAGATTCGTATTCTTAAGGATTTCACAAATCCTCGTAATCCTAATTACAAGGCTGAGGGTAGGATTTGTATTCCTCGAAAGCTGCTTGCCATTCCACCATATCTTCTGTTTTCCATCGATTGTAATCCTCTCTCCATTGCTCCTCGAGGTCCGACATATCCACTACAAATATGATTTCGAAAGAAGAAATTGAAAATTTGAAATCGTCAGAAATTCATACCGGATCATCCGATAGTACTTTGAGATTGAAAACAACTTAGGAATGGTGCCACATTGATACTCCTAATTGAATTCCTTTTAACGGATTCGGCCGCATTATCGAAGAAAGGGTCGCATCTTCACCCTTCATCATCTTTCATAGTACCATGTCAATGATTATTTTTATATTTATATTGTTCAATTTATACTGATTTGTTTGCATATCTTCTGATGTGTTTTCAAAGAGATGTGGAATAAAATTGAATTGAATTGAAAGATTTCGTTTTTATTCCAGGTTTAGGACAATCTCCCCCAAATAAAGGGGGGGGGTGATGTTACGTATTTAAATATGTAGTCCTGATAGTTATATGTATATGTAATAACTTAATAAATAGATTTCAGCGTATGTGTTAATATGTTCTTTTCATTTGTTTTTCAGATTTCAGATTTTTAAAATTACTTTATTTCAGGCAGTCTTCATACTTACTTGATTGAATAACAAGACTTGGCAAGTGTTTGTTCCAAAAGTTGCACTGTCTTGCTTTTAATGCGCGACCGTTCTCGACAGCTGGGTCCAGAATTTTGTAGTCTAGATCAGGTAAACTAAACTTAGGCCATGCTTTGGGAGACACGTCTGGTAGTCCACCGACCATCTCTAAGTTAGGATTCCTGCAAATACATGGCAATACAAGCAAGAATGAAAATCTAAACAATTAAAAGAAAAGCGTGATGTTTGCCCTAAACACTTGCAGTAAGTGTTCAAATAATGAAACATATACAAAAACTCTGAAATACTGTTAATGTTCATGCGGTGAACAAAAAAACATCAACCCAGTATGCATTTGAGATTCTCTTTGGCAGTTATTGTATTATGTGTGTTTGTATGTCTTACAAAATTTGTTCACTGATGACATCCGAACAATTATTTACACAGGAAGCGAAGAAATGGAAATAGAGGTGGAAAGGGTAAAATTGTTTGAGGGAAAAGGCGGCAGGTCTTTAGAAATTGAGAGCAAGGCAAAAAGAAAATAATGATAACATTCAGAAATAAAGAAAGTGCCTTTTATGTGGTGTAATACGCAAGTACACAGAGGACTTCAATTACCCTGTCTTCGCAAAGTTGGTATAATATCGCATGACATCTACGGTGAAATCCACTTCTTCCAATGGCATGTTGTCCCACAAAGTCAGATAAGGATTAAAATGATATCCAAAGATGAACTGTAAATCTTCAGCGTGGGCCACGCCCTTCCACCCTGGTGAGGCCAGTTCGCTGGTCCACACGGTCTGGTTGGGTAAATGTGTAAAGTCATATAGATAGACATCCTGCCCTTCCTCAGCGTAATATCTTGCAAAGTCGACGGACGGACAGGCGAACGCCTCGTCAGTCTGGACTGCGATGTAGTCATAGAAATAGTTTACTTCGGGGTCGTCAGCGATAGTCCAGTCAACGTATTCCTGCATGATCGAATCGACGATGACATCATTGACGTACGTGTAGGTGAAACGTTCGAGCGCGTCACGGAATTCGGTTCTGTTGGCGTAGCCTTCGTCGGTGTTTATCTGTCTAAGGAAGGCCCTTGCAGCAATGAGACTTCCGTCATCTTTTGTAGCACCAAGCATGATGGGACACTTCTTGAAACGATTGGCCTTGACTAGACTGAGGGGGTTGTCTGGCAGAAAATCACCATCTACAGTCGGAACAAAGGGGATGACGTTCGTGGTTTCGAGAAGAATCTGTAATGTGAATTGAACAACTGTTGTGTTACACCCCTTAGAACACAATATGCATATGTGTATGTACTTCAGACCTTTAACATTTTTGTACAGAAAAAGTAACGTATTTACGACATGATTCATTTCTAAGTGTTAGACAAATTCCCGGTAGTGATAATGTCTTCAGTTAAGAACTAACTATTAAAGGTGGGGTGAAATCCAAATATCAGTTGATTCTTGTTGATGCACAGGGCTGCATAGAACTCAAGTTAGCCCCGTAGGAAAGCATAAAGACCAAACTTTAAACCCTTTTTTGGTGAAAAGAAAACAGACTTGATGTTTTCAGGACAGACCCATACGCTATAATTATGTAGGCAAAAACACTTTTTCTTGACACATGGGTATAATCGCCTTGATAAAGGTTCTACAATACAAAGTTTGTTTTCTTTGAAATCATATGTTATAATATATATAACCTACTCTGTCTATGGCAAACGTCAGTGTCTTCTCCGGGAGACCTCTCAGGCAATCCGCTAAAGCTTGGCTTGAACTTAAATCATCACAGCGGGCTGCTTCACCGACTCCAAAGGCATCATTTCTGGCCTTCGTAGCATCCGTCTCAACCGCCCATGGACTAGTAGCTGTGCCGCTCTTTTGGGTAAACAACAACAAAATAGATGGTCTGATAAACATAATCTATTAACTCATCAAATACTGAGATATCATATGTATTATTATAATTTACCTTGAGTAGCCACATCAGTTATAACACTTTTATTCCTGAGTTCCCTGTAATCGCATTCGCATTATCATCTCGACTTAATTAGCCCGGCTACCATGATAAGGCGCTCGGGAAATTCCAGGAGTTTCTTCCGACCGGTTCTCGTTAACCTCACCTGCATGACCTGGGTGAAGAGTGGCAAATGTAGATTCATATCTTACCAAAGGACATAAGTGCCATCTAATAATTATGATACAAACCCTGTGTCGCGTCAATCACGTCATGTGCCTTATCGACTGGACCAAGACACCAGCTCCTCCGATAATTATAACGTTTTCAAAGTAACAAGATATACATTTCTAGATATGGGTTTTATCATAACATAGTAAACGTTATTTCTTTCTTCTACTACTTACAACTAGGATTGCTCTCTGGAAGTATGGCTCACTTTCTGGAGAGAGAAGCTGAATACCAACACTACCAGCGCCAGCACTCTGCCCAAAGATAGTCACTTGATCCGGATCACCACCAAAGGCTTCAGTGAGGAGAAAACGAATTGGAGGATTATTTTAAGGTAAATTAATAAGTAAAGTAATAATTGTTTGATCACCGATGATTTTGATTTCTTGTCTTTTTCTCAAGGATGTGTAATGGCTCAATAGCAGAGTATTTATTTATTTATTTATTATTTATTATAGTTTTATTTTAACAGGGTGGTCTCATTCAAGTTCATTTCTGAGCCTGCTCTCCCAGAGAGCCCTGTATTCACATAAAAAACATGTACAATAATAACATGAATTCAAAACATACATACAAAGGTAAAATATACATGGTATATACAATAATTAAACATAGGTAACGAAAAACACGCATTAACAATAAATTATAAGGAAAAAAAAATACAACTATCAAATTGAAAAAACTAGATGAATGAAATGTAATAAATAAAGGTCAAATTAACGTGAAAATATGTTTACAAGGGAAACTGAAAGGTTTTGACATTCTTTTTAAAACTTTGCAGCGACTTACAATTTTTAATATGATAGGGTAATTTATTGTATATTTTAGCTCCTGAAACCGCTAAGGTTTTCGTTTTAAAATTTGTTTTACACTTTGGAATGAATAATGGACTGTTTAAAGCATAACGAGTAGAATATAATATCGGTCTTTTACTTATACATGGATTAAGATATGGTGGTGATAGGTCGTTTATGATTTTAAAAATCTAATGACCGCCATTTCAATTTACTCATTAAAACATTTTGGGGTGTAAAATATTCGGCACGAAGAACTAATCGTGCATATCTATTTTGTAATTTTTGCAACTTTGTTAGATTTTGTTTCGAAGTATTTCCCCATACTGAATTACAGTAGTTTAAATGCGGTAGGATAAGAGAAAAGTATAATGTAATAAGATTCTTACGGGAAATATAATTGCGTATACGTCTAATGCAGGCAATCGTACCCGATACTTTCTTAACAACTTCGTTTACATGTAACGACCATGTTAAGCTTTTGTCTAGTGTTACACCTAGATATTTCATACTTTCGACTGAGTCGAGTACATTGTCACTGTAACGAATACAAATATTATTATTTTGAATTTTTCTTTTGGAACCAAATAGTATTGTTTTGGTTTTATTTGCATTTAAAAACAGTCCATTGTATTTTAGCCATTTCAAGATACGGGTAAAATCTTTTTGGAGATTGTATTCACAAACTTTATAATCCTTTCCATGATGAAATACTGCCGTGTCATCTGCATATAAGGAAATCTTTGTCTTAGAATGGAGTTGCAGGTTACAAATATCATTCACATAGAGGCAGAAAATTAATGGCCCCAGTATTGATCCTTGTGGAATTCCTGATTTCACAGTTAGAAAATTACTCTTAGTCCCTTGCAAGAATACACATTGTTGCCTATTAGATAGATAGGATTCGAACCACTCAAGTTCAACTCCCCCAATACCATACAATAACATTTTCTTAATAATCAATGGATGTGGTATAACGTCGAACGCCTTTTTCAGGTCAAGAAAAATGGCTCCAGTGACCAGACCTTTGTCCATATTGTCAAGTATACCTTCGACTATTTCAGTCAAGCATGTTAGAGTTGAATGCCCTGGTCTAAAACCTGATTGCCGTTCACTTAACAAAGAATGTTTGTTTAAGTAAGAGTATATCTGATTGTGCACTGCTTTTTCAAATATCTTTGACATTGTGGGGAGAATGGAAATAGGTCGGTAGTTAGTTAATTCCATTTTGTTTCCACCTTTATGAATAGGGGTTATTTTAGCAACTTTGAAGTCATGAGGAACGTACCCTTTTGACAATGAACAATTGAACAATACTGTTAAGACTCTAACAATATGTGGGGCAGCTATTTTAAGTAGCTTTGGAGGAAGATCATCAATACCAACTGCTTTTGAAACATCAAGCTTGAGTAGTTCTTTTAATACAAAACATTCCTCGATCTCTGTAAATTTGAATTCATGTGCTGTTTGCGGTAATGTTTGCAATGCATTTATATTGAGATGAGAATCATTCGCTCCTGTTAGTTGGCTTTGAATATTATTGAAACTTTCATTAAACAATTCTGCTACTTTTTCTTTGTCTACTACAATTTGGTCATTTACAAGAATTTTATGATCAGAATTGGCATCTTTCTTTGGGAGTAAGTCTTTGAGTACTTTCCAGGATTTTTTCATATCATTACCATTTTCAATGCAAAGATTCTTATAATATTGTTTCTTTAACTTCTTGTTCAGTACATTTGCCTTATTTCTGAATTCTTTAAACTTTTCCCAGTAGTCTGTAGTTCTGTGTTTATCAAATTTGCATTTAAAATAATTCCTATCTCTTGCGATACATAAATATTCGTTGGTAATCCAAGGTGACCCCCTAGAACGTTTTCTTACTGTGACATACGGTGCATGAAGATCACAAATGTCTTTGAATTTACATTTGAAAATATTCCACATATTCTCAACATTGTGATTGTTTAAGTACAAATTATCCCAGTTTATATCTTTAACATCATTTTTGAAAAAAATTTCATTAAAGTTTCTAAATGAACGGTAGGTACTCACAGAACATATAGAGGGCGGTGGTTTTTCTTTCAATACAAGGTATATCAATAAATGATCACTTAGACCGATAGACCGTGTGCCACTCTCCAGTGATTTCAAATTATTTGACACAAGAATTAGATCAATAAGGGTTGTACTATTAACGGTTATACGTGTCGGGGTCCTTATCAGCTGAGACAAATGCATATTGTCACTCAGATCATGTATCTGCTTTGAAAGATTATTCTGAGTTAACATATTACAATTTAAATCACCTAATATTACAATATCATTTGATAACATACATATATTTTCTAAATTAATTTCTAGGTTATTGAAAAAAGCACTTCTACTGTTAGGTGGACGATATACAACTCCAAGATACTTTGGTTTGTGATTGTGTAGTCTTATCTCTAGCCACATAATTTCTAACTCACGGTCTTCAAGATCAGGTCGTCTAATATATGATATATTTTTTTGTATAAAACATCCAACTCCTCCTCCCTTTTCGTCTCTATCTAGTCTTTCAAAATGATACCCATCAATTTGTAACAATGAATTACAAATGTTTTCACTTAGCCATGTTTCTGACAAGGTCAGAATTTCGTACGGATTTTCTTTCAAATATAATTGCAGATCATCCACCTTATTTCTAAGACTACGAATATTTAAATGTGCAATTTTCAATCCTTTACCCTTTGGAAAGTCATTTATAGAGGTACAGGTATTCGTACTTAAGTCAATGTCTATATCAACAGAATTTGTATGGTTCAAGCTCACATTTCTATCTTTTACTATATCCTCAACATTCCAAAGCGGCATTTCTAGGAAAATACATTTGGTACATTGCCAATTGTGAAACTGTTCAGTTTTATCATCATATTGTTTGGAAGATACATCTCCACATGAAATATGTATCCATTGGTTACATTTAGTACAAAGTAGCGCTTTTTGATTACACTTTACGGGTTTCTCACATATATTACAAGGAAAGACATTGACCATGGTTAAAATGATGAAATAAGACACACAAAAAAACTTGAAATATAATTACAATTAATTTGAAATAACGTTCGTCTCCTTCTCAATTAAATTGAATATAACGCTTGAAATTCTCAACATGAGCCAAGCTGGCATTAATTTGGGATAATTTTGATCTCTAATAATACCTCCATTTTGTTACAAAGAGTAAATTGTTTCGAAATGGCAAACAGGTACATACAAGTTCATGAATAATTTCTCCAGCACCACCATCTGTGGGTGGAGGCTCAAACACTCAGTTCAAATTATATAGCAGAATTTCTCATATATACGCTCAGTTTGTCTAAGTCTCTCTCTCTTGTGACATTCACTCTTCCTTTTCCTTCTTTCAGTTTAATGCAGATACGTCTCAGTTTAATGCAGAGTAGTGGTCTCGAAGCAGGAAACTTCCAGACTGGCAGCTACCGGAAGAATGCTAGTACCCTTTTGTAGGGTTGCGTTAATTCTCATTTCGAAATCCCTCGGATATGAGTCAAAGCCTTGCGTTCTTGGTTGCTTGGCTACAAACACAAACACTCGCTTTCTTTAGAGAAAAAACATTATTATCATCATTCTACTTTAATTTGATTTTATGACCTTAATGACTTTAAATGTTTTCATTTCATTTTCTTTCTGAGTAAAGATTATGCTATGACAAATCAATCCAAATATTAGGGATCACACATGTACTTCCAACTCTCGTTAGTATCTCTCCACGACCACGCTTGTATTAGTCTATTAGTTAGGTGGGACGATAAGAAGTGATATCCACCACATTTTATGACACGTTTCTACAATAATTATCTCTACATACCTCCTATATTTTTCTGAACCCATTTAAGTGCTTCCAGTTGATCATACATTCCGTACATCCCTGGTAATACATCATCACCTGCGAAAGATAAAGACAATGATCAATTTTCCATTTTAATCTGTATACATCAATGTAATGGCTAATATTACTGAACCACGGTTTTTTATGATTTAATTTTCAAAGCATTACTTATTCACTGTATAGGGGGGGGGGTCTCTTAAACGCTCTAAAAGAATACCTTTAGAGTGAAACATAACAATGTGTATAAAGAAATTTGTATTAATTTGAAATGCAAGGGGAGTACGATTTTTTTCTAAAGAAGGAGAAGTTATAATTTGTTAACTGAATATGATTAAAAATAGGGTTCTTGGTAGAAAAACCTCAGTTGGATAATATAACTCTGAATATGCCAAATGGCAAGGATTATTAATACAATTAGTATCCGAATATATTCCGATAGGCATCGATTTTTTTCAGAAACTATGACTCAGTGATCAAAATGGAGAACAAAGATGGAAAGAAACGCTCATCACAAAAACTTGACGTTGGAAAAAGAACAGGGAAACATTTGCGGAAAATGATTGATAAAAACGTCATCACAATATCTTTTTAACAACATCTTTAATTCATTCATATCTTCACACAAAACCGTGAAAAACATGGTGCTATTAGCTTTGGTGCTGTCCATTTTACTTGTATAGAATCACTTTTTATATAAAAATAAATAGACTTACCTGTAGAGAGGAAGCCAAAACCGTTGAGCCTATAGTTGGTATTAACTAGGATCACCCCATGGTATCCGGAAAGGGCGTGGCCTTCATAGCCCAGTTTTGATGATGACCCTATCACAAATCCACCACCATGAAACCAGACCATTACAGGTGCATTGGTAGGCTATGTAGGTTAAAGAAAAAGTTAGATCGTTCATACCGCTTCAAGTAAGATAATTCCCGCTAGTTTAGTAAAGTGAACAGACTAATGCCTGATAATAAACTTCTTCAAAATCGAAGGATTTAAATATATTATTTAGCTTTTATATTTGAAATACATTGTCTGAGAAATATTCTAATTCTTCTAAGCATGGTTTATTTAGCTAAGTTGATATTCATAACAAACCAAATTGGTTATGAGCCATAGCTAAAGTACGAATAAGGAAATTAATTGGGTGAGTCGTAAGATTCCGAAAGCCAAAATAAGAAAATAACCCTCTAGGCTCTCTCTATGAATAGATACGAAGAGAATCAATGTAAAATGACAGTATGATACGACACTGCTTCGAGAACTACTGTAGACCTACCTTGGGGTTTGGCGTCCAGATATTGAGATACAGGCAGTCTTCGCTCTGGGTTTCATCCTCAAGCTCTTCGGGTAGTTGCCAGCATATACTACTGTATGTAGTAGCATTCAGCCAGCCATCTTCCAATTCGTCAAGCGGCTCGGGTTTCATGAAGCGATACTGAGAGGCGTTCTTGGCGAACGGGATCCCACGGTAGGCGTTGACGTGGGTGTCTACCGAGGGATAGTCCTGTTTGAAAGGGATGGTCTCCCCATAGATGGTCCCAAAATCCGGAACGTTAACTACAGGCTGCTGGCCGGTAACATAGGTTACCAATAAAACCATCAATGCACAAGAGACTTGCAAGAACATATTCAGTTTGGTCATCTTGAGTTTGTCGTTTATAGTGTTTTGTTGGTTGAATGTAACTAAAGACTTGTTATATCACTGTGCTGCCAGCCTTACAACGATATGTATCCATCATATGCTACACATAAACTTACAATAATAAAACTCTGTTCCTCCTCCACAATTTATCGGTAACTAATTACTAGTAATTAAGATCGGTTGTGATACATTTGATGACTTAGCAAATGAAAACAGTCGAATTGCTTTTGGTAAAAGGTTAAGTGATGACGATGTTATTAATCGTACAAAACTTTGACCTCGATATTATCATCAAATAATAAAACCACTTGACACAAGAGACACTTATGTTCTACCCTTATCATTCAGATTAGGACGGCTTCCATGATTATCTACCCTGAGAGACCTCACGAGTGTACTATCCGATAAGGATGTCAGTTTTATTTACTTACCTTTTTG